>NW_024738210.1:0-8873 GCF_018991925.1 Homarus americanus
TCGTCCCTATAACTGTTTGTCGTCCCTGTAACTGTTTATCGTCCCTATAACTGTTTGTCGTCCCTATAACTGTTTATCGTCTATAACTGTTTATCGTCCCTATAACTGTTTATCGTCCCTATAACTGTTTGTCGTCCCTATAACTGTTTATCGTCCCTATAACTGTTTATCGTCCCTATAACTGTTTATCGTCCCTATAACTGTTTATCGTCCCTGTAAATGTTTATCGTCCCTATAACTGTTTGTCGTCCCTGTAACTGTTTATCGTCCCTATAACTGTTTGTCGTCCCTATAACTGTTTATCGTCCCTATAACTGTTTATCGTCCCTATAACTGTTTATCTTCCCTATAACTGTTTGTCGTCCCTATAACTGTTTATCGTCCCTATAAATGTTCATCGTCCCTATAACTGTTTGTCGTCCCTGTAACTGTTTATCGTCCCTATAACTGTTTGTCGTCCCTATAACTGTTTGTCGTCCCCGTAACTGTTTATCGCCCCTATAACTGTTTGTCGTCCCTATAACTGTTTGTCGTCCCTATAACTGTTTGTCGTCCCTATAACTGTTTGTCGTCCCTATAACTGTTTGTCGTCCCTATAACTATTTGTCGTCCCTATAACTATTTGTCGTCCCTGTAACTGTTTGTCGTCCCTATAACTGTTTGTCGTCCCTATAACTGTTTGTCGTCCCTATAACTGTTTGTCGTCCCTATAACTGTTTGTCGTCCCTGTAACTGTTTATCGTCCCTATAACTGTTTATCGTCCCTATAACTGTTTGTCGTCCCTGTAACTGTTTATCGTCCTATAACTGTTTGTCGTCCTATAACTGTTTGTCGTCCCTATAACTTTGTTTGTCGTCCTATAACTGTTTGTCGTCCCTATAACTGTTTGTCATCCAAACTGTTTTATCGTCCCTATAATATTTATCGTCCTATATTGTTTATCGTCCCTATAACTTTGTTTTGTCGTCCTATAACTTGTTTATCGTCCCTATAACTGTTTATCGTCCCTATAACTGTTTATCGTCCCTATAAATGTTTATCGTCCCTGTAACTGTTTATCGTCCCTATAAATGTTTATCGTCCCTATAACTGTTTGTCGTCCCTATAACTGTTTATCGTCCCTATAACTGTTTATCGTCCCTATAACTGTTTATCGTCCCTATAAATGTTTATCGTCCCTGTAACTGTTTATCGTCCCTATAAATGTTTATCGTCCCTATAACTGTTTGTCGTCCCTATAACTGTTTATCGTCCCTATAACTGTTTATCGTCCCTATAACTGTTTATCGTCCCTATAAATGTTTATCGTCCCTGTAACTGTTTATCGTCCCTATAAATGTTTATCGTCCCTATAACTGTTTGTCGTCCCTATAACTGTTTATCGTCCCTATAACTGTTTATCGTCCCTATAACTGTTTATCGTCCCTATAAATGTTTATCGTCCCTGTAACTGTTTATCGTCCCTATAAATGTTTATCGTCCCTATAACTGTTTATCGTCCCTGTAACTGTTTATCGTCTCTATAACTGTTTGTCGTGTCTATGGGACCCACAGCCATTATTTAGTCTGATTTAAATTACATCTTTCCACTGATACGAATTAATAACGTTTATGATGACAATTACAATGAGTATGTTGATAATTACAACGTCTATGATGATAATTACAATGTGTATGATGATAATTAGTGTACATTATGACATATAAATAATACGAATATGTATGGTGATAATGATAATTACATAGGGTACAGGATGATAATTTGTATACATAATTATAGGAAAATAGTGTGTATGTTCATGATGATAATTATGACAAAAATTAACAATATACATGATAATAATTCCATACTTAACATCATACATACAAGGATATTAATTAACCACCTGAGATAAATACATTCGTTAACACCTGTCTAATTTACCTGTCTGTATAACACACATAAACTGTTTTCCTTTAACTAGATCATAATTCACTAATTCCCTTCACTACCATTACTAATATTCACACGTCTATTGTCATACACACAAAGGCATATTGACTCTGTGACTTGAGTTTGGTATCGTGTTGACAGACTGTTTGTACGATGGGTGAGTATTGCTTGTGAGACGGTGTTGTGGGGGGAGGGGTGGGTGGTGTAGGACGGAGGTGTGTTATGTTAGTGTGGAGAGGAGGAGATAGGGAAGAAGGTGGAAGAGGAAGTGGAGCAGGTGTTGGTGGGGGTGGGGGGGTGGGGTAGGATGGAGGTGTTTTATGTTCGAGTGGAGAGGAGGAGATAGGGAAGGTGGAAGAGGAAGGAAGAGGAGGTGGAGACGATGTTGACAGATGCAGGATAATGGAGGTGTATTATATTAAGTGTGAAGAGTAGAAAGGGGAGGGGGGGGGGAGGAAAGGGGGAAGAGAAGAAGAAGAAGAAAAGGAGGAAGAGGAGGAAGAGCAAGAAGATAATGAGGAGGAGGAAGTGCCAAGAACAGAGGCCCACTTCTCAGCTGTTTATGTAAGGTGCTGGGAGGTGCTGGGAGCTGGTTATGAAGCAGTCGTAACTATAATCTAGTCTAAGCCTGTTCAGGTTTCCCTTGGGTAGGTTTGGTTGGGATAAGGTTAGGTTAGGTTAGGTTTGGTTGGGATAAGGTTAGGTTTAGGTTAGGTTAGGTTAGGTTAGGTTAGGTGAAGTTAGGCTAGATTCAATGAGGTTAAGTTTAGATTAAGATTAGATTAACTTAGATTGAATCGCTTAATCTGCTTTTGTAAACAGTTTAGCGGACCTGTTCGTTGTACAGTCCCCTTCACTAGTGCGTTTACAGGGGCTCGTCATATAAACATTTCACAAATCATCAACTTTGATATATTTGTTTTAATATTGTTTTAATGTTGTTTTACTTTGATTACATACTATGTTTACTATTGCGAGTTTTCTTCTGTCGAATGTAAACAAACACACGCTGCACAAATCCTGACGAGCCCCTGTAAACGCACTAGTGAAGGGGACTGTACACTACCTACATGATTCGTATTCCGTACTAGAATAGCCTCCTATGTGTCGGTGCGTCTGTCCCTCCGTCCATCTCTCATCGCTGTCCGGACAATATCTCCATTTCGGATAAAGTGACTCTTACCTGCAGCAGATGTGAGGAAAAATCGATACCCGAGGAAAGTTCCTATTGATTCTGAGATGAAATGGACAAGAGGCGAGGTCGTAGGCGCGTTAGAGAGAGACCATCACCTCTCTCTCTCTCTCTCTCTCTCTCTCTCTCTTTGTCTGTCTGTCTGTCTGTCCGTCTACACCCACCCACCGCAAGTCGGGATTAGCAGTGATGAATTATTCACACTGAATGCTAAACTCCCTGAACTGATTAGGATACCAATCTCCCTCTCTGGCTTACCAATCACCCTCTTTTGACAAGGTTCCAGAGGGAGAGGGAGAGGGGGGTTTTAGGGGGGAAGGGGAGGTAGTAGAGGAGGAAATGGGAAGGGGGCATAAGGGACGGGGGAGTGAGGGGGAAGTGGAGAGGGGAGGGGAAAGAGTGAGTGTGAGGGGAATGTGAGAGACAAAGGGTGATGGGGAAGGGGAGTTGGTTTAGGGGAAGAGGTAGAGGTTTAGTGGAAGGGGGAAGGGGTCAGATGAAGTCAGGTCAGGCCAGGCAGTCCCTCGTAACCAGAGCTGAACTGAAAAGGCGTGATTAAGTTAAGTCCAGTTGGGTAATTCTTTTTTTTAATGGTCGAGCGAAATCAGGCAATGAAGGTCGCTGTTCGTCCTGGAAGTAGGAAGTTAAGTGGTCACTCCATTGCAATATTGCCTTTATGTTCACTTAACTCTTGTTGAAAGGGGGGGATTAAGTTTTTTTTTTCCCAGGATGATGTTGAAGGAATGGGAATTTCACGAGATTAAATTTGTATATTTTATTTTATATTTTTGTATTTTTAAGATGTGATTTTGTTTCAATTATTTTATGTTTTTGGATTTAATTAATATTTTTTTTAAAGTATAAGATTTTTTAAAATTAAAGTAAATTATTGATTTGTTTTTATTTACGTATTTTTTTTTAAGTTTTGATTTTTATTAAAGAATGGAATTTTTTTCTACGTTTCTACACATTCTCTCTCTCTCTCTCTCTCTCTCTCCTTACGGCATTTTCCTGTATACATTATTCAATTTCCTCCCTCCCCTTCTACTCTCTGCTTGTTATCACCTCTCATCTCTCTATTCCCCTCCTTACCGTGTTATTATTGCATATTATCCCATGTATCCTCTGTTTCCTCTTTTCTCCAACCCCTTCTCTTCTCTTTTAAATTCATTATTGCATTTCTCTCTTCTATTCTCTTCTCTTCCTTGCTTTATCCCTCTTCATTTATCATCACAGTTCTTTTCACCTCCTCTTCTTCATTCTTCCTTTCTTCTTCTTTTTGTTTGCTTCTTCATAATCTTGTTGTTGTTGTTTTTGTTGTTGTTGTTGTTCTTGTTGTTCTTGTTCTTCTTCTTCCTCTTTTCCTTGTTGTTGTTGTTGTTCTTCTTCTTGTTTTTTTCTTCTTCTTCCTCTTCTTGTTCTTCTTGCTCTTGTTCTTCTTCTTGTTCTTGTTGTTCTTGTTATTCTTCTTGTTCTTCTTGTTCTTCTTCTTAATTTTCTTCTCCTTTTCTTTCCTTATTCTTCTTCCTTCTCTCTTCCTCCCCTTCGTAACAAAAAACCGTCGACTAGCCCAGTGGCGTGTAATCAACATTAGCATTGATATACACCTTCCAGTATGACAGTGTCCCGGCCTTAACAACACAGCTAGGATATCATGTTGACGTCATAATCCTGCCGCCTTGCTATCGATCTAGGATAACAGGATATGTGTGTGTGTGTATTATATTGGCAGGTGCAAGAAGGGAGGGGTGGTATCAGGGTATAGTTGTATAAGGGGGATGGTATCAGGATATAGTGTGTATATATTGAGTTACCATGATATTTTTTATCAAAGACTAATCGACGATATCAACGACTCATCCACGATATCAACGACTAATCGACGATATCAACGATTCATCAACGATATCAACGACTAATCAATGATATCAACGACTCATCAACGATATCAACGAATAATCGTCGATATCAACCACTAAGTGATGATATCAACGACTTGAATCAGTGCTCAAACAACTATATCAACAACTAAACGACGATATCAACGACCTGAACCAAGTACTTCTGTCAGAGCAGCAGGGATTCGTTTAAATGTGGCCCGGAAGTGAAAAGACTCTCCCACACCTAGATAACCCACCCCTACCCACCCCACCCCACCCCATTCTTTAAAATTGGATACGATAATAATATTTGAACTTCATTGTACGAGTATACCTTTTAACATGATTACACAGCAATAGCCGAGGAGTGTACTGTAGAGGCAAAGTACTCCCTCGACACATACGACCACCACCCACCCCCCTACCACCACCCACACCACCCACACCACCACCACCACCACCCACACCACCCACCACCAGCCACACCACACCCACACCACCACCACCCACACCACCACCACCACCATCACCACCACGATCTCACACCTCACCCACCCCCTACCACCACACACCAACCCCACCACCACAACCACAATCCACACCACCCACACACCACCACCCACCAACCACCACCCCACCAACACCACCACCACCATCACCACCCACACGACCACACCAACCAACCCCACACCCCACACCACCACCCCACCACCCCACCACCCACACCACACACCCACCACCCACACCCACACCCACCACCACCACCACCAACACCACCACCACCATCACACCCACACAACCACACCACCCAACTCCCTACCACCACCCACACCACCCAATCCTGCACCACCACCAACCAATCTAATAATTCACTCACACCACCACCCACCACCACCACCACCACCACCAACACCACCAACCACCATCCACCAATCCACACGACCACCAACTCAACTCCCCACCACCAATCTAACCACCCAATCCAACCACCAATTCAACCAACCAACCAACTAACCAATTCACCCAATCTGACCCACACCACCACCACACCAAACACCACCAACCACCATCACCACCCACACGACCACCACCCAACCCCCACACCACCCACACCACCCACCCCGCACCACCACCCCACCCACCCACACCTCCACCAACACCACCCACCACCCACCACCACCACCACTCCACATCACCACCCACACGACCACCACCCTGTCTCCCCACACCAATTCACACCACCCACCCCCCACCACCACCACCACCTACACCTCCACCAACACCACCACCACCACCACCACCACCATCATCGTAGAATCTTATGATATTATTGTTGCGTCATTATATGAACAAAACACAATAAAGTAAGAGAAATAAATAGATTTTAATACCTGGCGCATCTGGACCAATTTCGGGAAAGTATTTTGGTACAGGTGAATGATTACAGGTGGTAAGAGGTTGTGTGTTATGTGTTCTTGTTGTGGTGGTTTGTTGCTGTTGTTAGTGATGTTTTTAGTTGTGTTTTTGTGTGTTTTTGTGTTTGTGGATGTCTTTGTTGTGTTTAAGGAACCAATTAATGTTTGTTTGTTTTTATGATTGTCTTATTTCTTGAAAGGTGTTTGTTGAGATTTCTTACCTACCATCTCTCTCTCTCTCTTACCTGCCACTCCTTCGTTCCTCCCTCTTCCCTTCCTTCCTTCGTTAATAACTCTCCCCAGCATACCTTTGAGGTGAAGGGCTGGCAGCTAAGGTTGTCTGGGGTCACCTGATAAGACTCCTACCTGTGTGGTAATGAGCACATACCTGGTGACTTAATTTGTTCTCTCGGATTACCTGAAGATTTTGATACTCCAGTTTATTTCATCTTAAGATTAACCTGTTTACCTTTTACCTGTGAGGGGGAGTTTAAGGTTAGGTTAGAATTACGTTAGCTTTGGTTAGCTTACGTTAGTGTGGTTATTCTTATTGTGAATTAAACTGTGGTGTCTAATCATCACGTAGACTATTTAATCTCGTAATATACCATCCAAGGACCTCATCAGAGGAGATTGGCTTCACTGTTTGACTGACTTAAAATACTATTAACTTACACTGTATTTAGATCTGTAATGATATGTGATAAGAATGGCTTCACTCTATGGTTAATGTTAATTTTATTGATGTTTGTCTTATTATTATTATTATTATTATTATTATTATTATTATTATTATTATTATTATTATTATTATTATTATTATTATTATTATTATTATTATTATTTTCATGATTGTTTTTGTCGTCTGTTGGTCTTTCTACCTGTCTCTCTGTCTGCCTTCCTTTCTATCCATGACCTACCTGTCCACGAAATACCTGTCTATGATCTACCTGTTCATAACCTACCTGTCCATGACCTACCTGTCTATGATCTACCTTTCCATGACCTACCTGTCCATGACCTACCTGTCCATGACCTACCTGTCCATGACCTACCTGTCCACCGTCTCCGCCATCCACTAACGCACACAAACGCTTCAGTATTTCAGACTTAACTGAAAGCAGGCGAGCAAGTTGTATATTGTCTGTGAAATATATTATATTTTGGCGCTGACTAACTGTGGTCCAACACGGAAGATAGTGGTGGTGCTGGTGGTGATAGGAGTGGTGGTGGTGGTGATGGTGGTGATGGGGATGGTGGTGGTGATGGGGATGGTGGTAATAACAATAATAATAGAAATAATAATAATGATAATAATAACAATAATAATAATAATAATAATAATAATAATAATAATAATAATAACAACAACAACAACAACATGAAAAACCACAACAATAATAATAAAAAAATCAACATCAACAACAACAACAACAACAACATATCAACAACAAAAACAAAACAAAATCACCAAAACAATAACAAAAACAACAAAGAAACAACGAAAAGAAACAGCACCAATCACCACCACCTCAGCCAGAACACACACAACATGTATAAATACTTTCTCCATCTCATAAAAGCTTTCTACGTAATGTTAACCCCGTCCCACCCACCTCATCTACCGTTCCTTTACCAGGTTTTAATCCAATTTTCAACATTATAATCGCTTTAAGTTCCTTTAGAACGCCTCGTGAAAGTAATTATGCTTCTATGTGAGTAAAATATTGACTCTAGTCTTATAAAAGTGGAGGATTAGCTATAATTATACTTAACCCTGGGGGGTTAAATCATCGTCTTCAAAGGGTTAAGCCATCTTTCTCAATGTTCAGTCAGAATGTGAAGAAAACTATGAGAATGACACTATAAAAATTACAAGAAAATTTATGAATATTTAACGAAAGTTATTTCAAATTATGACAAAATGCTTTTACCGGACATGGAGTCCATGTCCGGTAAAATTTAGAGGTGCCACAAAGACTATCTAGTTTTTATATTGAACAAGTACCGGTAAATGTGTAAATCGTATACAATACATAGTCAATATCAATACAGTTAGTTGTTAATAGTTGTAATACAGCAAAATCAATGAAATTTAGCAACACAGGTCATTCTTCTTGAGTGCCTCTATTACAGACCTTTTTAGAGAGTTTGGAAAGTTCTTTCGATGATCACTGACCACCTGGAGTAGAAATTGGCGTTGTTCCTCATCCTTTGTTATTACATGGATGTAATCTTGGATGAGTGCCACACCTCTCTCAGCCACATCGTTAACCACTTTCATTGTCTTGAGCTTCTTTTGTGCTTTGCAATAACCTGCATTAGTTTGCCACAAAGATGGGGACAACTGTAAAAAGTCAGTTGGCAGATTGAGCATGTCAAAAAATTTACTTGTTGCAGAAGACACAAAATCTTCAAGGTGAATGTCATTCACGTCTTGAGGCTTAACCAC
>NW_024738211.1:0-16654 GCF_018991925.1 Homarus americanus
TTTCACAAAATCAAATTGATACTCCAAATTTTTGGCAAGGTCAGGGTCATGACCAGGAGCATTATCCATGAAGAGAAGAGCCTTTAAAGGGAGTTTATTGGTGGTTAGGTAGCTCTTGACAGAAGGGCAAAACACATCAACAGCCCATTCATTAAAGAGCTGTCTTGTCACCCATGCCTTACGGTTGGACTTCCAATAAACTCCAAGCTTTGTTCTTACCACTTTCTGTTGCTTGAACACCCTGGGGTTTTCAGAGTGGTAGACAAGCATAGGCTTCAGTCGGAAATCCCTTGAAGCATTGGCACCAAGCAATAGAGTGAGACGGTCTTTCATGGGTTTATGCCCAGGTAAAGAGGCTTCATCTCTGGTGATGAATGTTCTTTTGGGCATCTTTTTCCAGAACAGCCCAGTTTCGTCCACATTGAACACTTGCTGTGGAAGATAATTTTCTTCTTCCATCAGTTCTTTAAATTCCACTAAAAACTTTGCTGCCCCTTCCTTATCAGCACTAGCAGCCTCACCATGCCTAATAACACTGAAAA
Organism: Homarus americanus; assembly: GCF_018991925.1. NCBI lineage: Eukaryota > Metazoa > Arthropoda > Malacostraca > Decapoda > Nephropidae > Homarus > Homarus americanus. The sequence goes on from NW_024738211.1 coordinate 543, forward strand.
TGTCACTTCTTTTCTTAAATTTTTTGAAGCAGCCTTTGCTGGCCCGAAAATCTTCAAATTCTGTGCCTGAAGAACCAGGTTGATCTGTCTTTAAGTGTTCGTAAATCTCCCTGGCTCTTTCACAAATGAATGCAGTAGAAACTGAATCACCTTTCATATATATATATATATATATATATATATATATATATATATATATATATATATATATATATATATATATATATATATATATATATATATATATATATATATATATATATATATATATATTTGTGTAAAATGTATGTAGTAAGTTCGTAATCTTTTTTGCTCAAATCCTAATGAAACACCACAATTAGAATACGGTGGTAGCTGTTGTATAAACAGTCGGAACACAGTCCCACCACCGAGACGAGGGAACACTCCCACCACCGAGACGAGGGAACACTCCCACCACCAATCGTCTCGTGTGAAGCAAGCATATAAATTAAAGAAAATACTTGCAGTGTGTTTAATATGTTACAGTATATTATAAATAAATAAATAAACAAATATATCGGTAAATCCATTTCAAGTAAATGGAAAAATTTTACTCGGCACCGACATTAGTTCCAGTTACCGGTAAATAGCAGACGCTTAAGTGACGTCACTAGTGTTTATACTACACCAGCGGGTAACATTTGATGACATTACTTGAAGTGAATTGGCCTTATTTTAAAAAACCAAGGATGGTTGGTAAAGGACTACTAAGTCAGTGGGTACCGTATATCTCGGCCTACAAGGCGACGGGGTGTATAAGACGGCCCCCAAAATTTCCATTTAAAAAGTAGCTTTTGAGCCCTATTCGCTGTATAAGACCGGTACCCCAAATGTGACATTACCATTGGGAGCTTACTGACCCAGTAGTCCTTTACCAACCATCCCATTGACCAGTGCTGTTTACACATCCTTGGTTTTTTAAAATAAAGCCAATTCACTTCAAGTAATGGCATCAAACGTTACCGGTTGATGTAGTGTAAACACTAGTGACTCACTTAAAAGTTTGTTATTTAACTTGAACTAATGTCGGTGTCGAATACAAGTGTTTCATTTACTTAAAATGGATTTACCGATTTATTTGTTTATTTATATCATACTGTAATATATTAAACACACTGGAAGTATTTTCTTTAATTTATAAGCTTGCTTCAGCGAGCTACAGTATTCTAATTCAATAGTGTTTCATTAGGATTTGAGTGAAAAAGATTACTGTACATACTTACTACATACATTTATTACACAAATATATATATATATATATATATATATATATATATATATATATATATTCACAATATTTTATAATTGCAGTCATGTACTGAATATTCTATGTAAAAAATATAAATTTTAAATGAATTATTTATTGTGTGGTCGACTTCCTACACAAAGACGGGCTATAAATAGCCGTCTTATCTCCCCTCCATCTCTTACCCTCTGTTCTGAGAGAGAAGGTCTTGGTAAATAACTTTTGTTTGTTTATTTTCATTGTTTGTCAAATTTATCATGTTGTATCAAAGTAATATTACTAAAAGTTTTAGGCAGCTACCAAACAGGGAGATTCTACTGCCTGGGAAGATATTGGAAGCATAATGTACAGTATTGTCTAATGGTAGATCCTACTTCCATATGGCATCACGAAAATTTTGACCAAGTCTTAGGTTGCTGATTTATCTTACTGCCTCATTTACACACAATTGCAGAGTTTCAATTGTTTCTCTTCCTTTGACAACACAACATACATACAATATAATGTTTCACCTTTGATCTTTTTTCCATTTATTTATGGTTGGTTATTTAAAATAATGCCAATTCACTTCAAGTATTGGCATCAAATTTTACCTGCTGTTGTACACTAGTGACTCACTTAAGCGTCAGTTATTTAACTGGAACTAATGTTGGTGTGAGTAAAATATTTCCATTTACTTGAAATAGATTTGCCGATTTATTTGTTTATTTATTTAGCTATAATATATTGTAATACATTAAACACACTGCAAGTATTTTCTTTAATTATATACTTGTTTCGCGAAAAAGGGAGGCTACCATTATACCTGGTAGGTGAAGTTGACCAGACATTTATGATCATTAAGGACCAAACTCCGAATCCATGACGTGACTTCTGTTAATCATTCTCATCCTAAATTTACCACTGTCGGTAGTTTCAAGAATTAACGCAGTCATTTACTGAATATTCTTTGTAAAAAAATTAATTTTAAATTAATTATTTATAGGAGATAAGTATTATGATCAGTAAATATACAGATATGCATTACTGACCACCTCCGAACACAAGGACGGCTAAAAATAGCCACAGGCGGTCACTGTCAAGGTCGCTTTCCCTTTCTCGTCACTGGCAAATGGGGGGGGGGGGTGATGATAGCAGCTGTGTTTATTACCGGGGTATATTGTTCTTTTACGGTATGTTAGACTGGTTTATAATACATTTTTATTATTTTAATATACCGGTAATCTTCATTTTAATCCAGCTTCCCAAATGTAAGTTTCAGTATAAAATAATTAGTGGTAGGACCTTGTGAGTGGTTTACCATGTTTCCATCACCACTCTTGACACGCTAAACCGCAAAATTTAAGAGGTAAGAATTTTATCTCTGGTGCTTAAGACGACCCCCTAACTTTGGGCTGATTTTTTTTTTGTTCAAATTCCGTCTTGTAGGCCGAGATACGTAATTGTTAAAATGGCTAAAAAATTTAATATTAAACTTTTAAAATTATTGAATAGTATAAACTTCTTGATATTTACTAAAATAGTAAGGAATTTAAGCCCTAGAACCGATTAATGTATTGGCGGACTAATACTACAGCTGGTTGACCTCCAAGTGCAAGCCAAAACTTGTTGAGGTCGGCTCGTAAGAAACTCGTTAACCGAGGGATTGCTCGTTAACCAAAGTTAAAAATCTTATGGGAGGTAACTCGTTAACCGAAATCTCGTTAACCGAGGCGCTCGTTAACCGAGGGACCACTGTATATATATTTGTGTTAATGTCCCTACAGAACCAGGCTCACAACTACAGAGGTCATGGTGACAACTATTTGGCCACCCTTGAGCCCTGATTGGCAGCCAGAGATATTTCATACAAAGTGACTTACCCTAATATCAGGTCACAATTATTGTTTGGTATCTTTGATTTCTTCTGACTTTTAGATTCGGTGAAGGTTACGTGGCCTGACCTCAATTAAAGTTTACCCTCCCCAGCACTACCTAGGGAGGAGATTCTGGTCTGAAAGACTTGTGACAATTATGTTCTCATGTTGGCACTGGTTACTGACATGCTGGTCAGTAATTTCAGCACCAACACAACCCATGGGCGGGCAAGGGTTAACCTAATTCAAGTTTATAAACATCTCAAGAGAACACTACTTAAATGTACATACCTGGAGCTGGCCAGTCTCACAAGGGATCATAGCTCTAAGTTGAAGAAGCCACCAGTCCAGAAAACTGTGAGGGCGAGCTCTTTTGGAGTGAGAATTGAAACAATCTGCCAGAGAGTTTTGTGATGGAACTGTGTGTGAGCTCATTCAAGACCAGATTTGACCAACACTGGAGCAGGTTTAGATACATTCAGGAGCGGGTGCATACCCAGTACTTGCCAACAGTGTGTAACAGATACATAACCAATCGCCCAAGCGGCTAACGAGCCGATCAGTGGCAAAGCTTTTAAAAGTAAAAAGTAATAATCTTGTACCAGGAATACAGCACAAAGTTTTTATGTGCATCCACTTACTCCATTGTTCGTCAGAACTAATGGACAGATTTATGCAACTAAAACTTTCAAATACTGTATATGTACTGTACTGGTAATGCAATAGCAGAACCTTTTCCACCACTTAAGTCTTTGGAATGACCACCTGAAGAATCACCACCCCAGCTTACTTCACCTTAGGATTAACCACTGTTAATAGAATTCCCCTACTTAAAATAATACAAACTTGCATGTGATTTAGACAATGATATACGTTAAGTACATTTACAGGGCTGTACAGTACATGAATCAGGAGTCGTTTATTATTTTAACAATAGATGGGATGGTGTTGTTCTTATATCTATCAGTACAGGCTCTTATGGGCTGAATTTTGTTGTAGTGGCGGATTGCGCGAGGTGGGCGGGGGACTGCTGGTGGCAGGAGGTGGCGATGACGAGGATGGTGCAGTAGTCCACTGCCAAACCTTGCTAGTGCTTGGTGGTGGAGGTCACTGAGGGATGGTATTTCCAGGGTGGAGGGAGCATTGTAGCCTGAGTAGTCTGTTCCAAGCATGATTCTGCAGGCCCTTTTCTGTACCCTCTCTAACTGACGTTGTTGGGTAGAGTTGAGAGAAGACGACCAGGCTGGTGACGCATACGTTAATTTGGGGAGAATAAAGGCGTTATAGATAGTCCTCAGCTCTGGCGTGGGTGCCCCAAGTGACCTGAGTCGTCGTAGCATGTAGAGTCGGTACGAGGCTGCCTTGATTGTGTTGTTTCCATGGGCCTTCCAGTCCAGTTTGTGGTCTATGGTAACACCCAGGAGTTTGGCAGACTGCACTAACTGGAGAGGATGGGCACCCACTGTGATTGCTGGAGCTTGCACTGGAGTGGTGGTATAAGAGCTGAGTTTCTCCTTTTCTTTTCAATTTATACCCTGGTAGTTAACCTTTAAACTCTTCAACCTGGTTTCCTCTTAATTCCTTACTTCATTTATTTTCTCCATTAGTTTTGTCTTATTTCATTTCATATAGTTACTCCATAACATCTGATCTTTGGTAGCATGGCTCGAGGGTTATGACACGTGGGTACATTGTAATTCTGGTATCAAGCAATGGGAAAGAATGATGGAAAAAATACTGCAGGTAAATGATACTCCTAACATACAAATAAAATGGTTTATTATAATTATAAAATGGTTTATTAAATTGAAGTTATATTTTATGAATAATTTCAGTAACACTCAACTACAGGGGTCAACTCGCTGGCTTTACTTATTTTGTACTGTCAAACTTAGGTCTATGGTAGATCTTGCTGCCACATGGCATCACGAAAATTGTGACCAAGTCCCAGGTTGCTGATCTGACTTTCTGCCTCATTTACACACAATTGCAGGGTCTCAATTGTTTCTCTTACTATTGACAACACAACATACAGTAAAACCCCGCTTTACGCGGTTTCACTTTACGTGTTTCCACGTTTACGTGGTACCCTGCCGAACACAGAATGCTCCCTTTACGCGGTGAGTGTACCCTTTTACGCGGAGAGCTGCTGGCGGTCCTCTCGCGCCTCGCCATTTTTGGATTCAAACCTCCCGCCCTCTCCCGTCATGTTGGGTAAGCGGCGTGAGTAGGTTGCACAGTGTATGTCTTTGTGGCGTTATCGGTGACATCATATGACGTATCGGACTGTGATTGGGCCAAGCATCCTTACCTCCCTCCCCCGCTAGCTGTGATTAGTTTAATGCACTATGACGTGCCCCGCCGTGGGAGCGTTCAAGCCCCTTGACCTACCCGCGTCAGTTACACCCCTCCCGGCTACACCGTGTATATCGGTATCCATTGTTCCACAAGAATGGCTTCCGCCGGACCACCACCACAAAGAAACCTTGCATTACCTGGACCCAGCCGCCCTAAGCCAAAGAAGATACGACGTTCCCTAAGCTACGAAATTAAATACAAGATCATCCAAGAGTTGGAGAAAGGAACAAGACAGGTTGATCTCGAGAGTCAGCATGGTGTTAACCAGTCTACGATCAGGACAATTAAGAAGGATGCAGCCAAGATAAAGGAGCACATGAACATCACAAAGTCTACAGGTGCTTCTATGATCAAGTATTGCCATAACCAGGTGCTTTTCCAGACGGAGAAATTTCTTGTGAGCTACTGTACTTGATTCGTCAGGCATGACGGAACATGGCGGTGGACACGCGCTCAGTTAAGGAGTACGCACGTGAACTGTATGCTGCAGTGTCACGTAAGATGGGAATTGCAGAGCCCAAACCCTTCAATGCTTCCTCTGGGTGGTTGCAGAGATTTAAGAAGAGGAACAAGATCACCAACATTAACATTGGTGGTGAAGAAGCTAGTGCTGACTGTTGCGGCTAGGGATTTTCCTCCGTTTTTACATGAGATTATGGAGGAAGGACAGTACACCGACGACCAGGTGTTTAACATGGACGAATTTGGTCTTTTTTGGAAAAAGCTACCTTCCAAGACCTTTGTTGTGAAGAATGCCAGCAAGTGTTGGGGCCGGAAGTTGCAGAAGGAGCGCATCACCGTCCTCTTTACCACCAATGCCTCTGGTACCTGTAAGCTCAAGTTATCGGTGATCCACACAGCACGCAAGCCGCACGCCTACAAGAGCATGGACATGACCAAGCTAAATGTCCACTAGCTGACCGCACGTAAGGCGTGGATGTTTTCTACTCTGTCCCTCTCCTGGTTTGATGACTGTTTCGTTCTTGACGTGAAGAAATTCTGTGAGCAACAGAATGTGCCATTCGAGAATTTGTTGCTGCTTGACAACGCACCAGGACACTCGCCCCTACTGTTAGATCGTCACCCCAACGTAGAAGTGGTCTTCCTTCCTCCCAACACTATGTCATTAATACAGCCCATGGACCAAGAATTGATCTGTAATGTGAAAGCTGCATTCTCTGCAAAGAAATTTAAGCTCCTGAACGACTACACCAACACCAAGGATGAGTTGCATAACCTGGGTGACACCGATAGCAAGAGCAAAGACGACGAGGAACAACAGTTAGCAGAGCAAGAAGTACTTGTGAAACAATTTTGGAGAAAATTCAACGTCAAGAAAGCTGTTTGACTTCTTGGTGGAGGCATGGGATCAGCTGTCTGTAGCAACGGTTCGTCACACATGGAGACATGTGTTGCAAGGTATTCCAGGTGGGAGGCAGAGTAAATCTGTGACTGGTGAGGTTCAGACTGTTGCAGTAGCAGTGGACCTTGCCAGAGAAGCTGCGCAGTGTGTTACAGCTGCAGGCTTCTCCGAGACCACAAACGACGACATCCAGGAGGTGATAAGGGATCCTCATGTGACTGCTAGATGATGATGACGTCAGTGAAGAGGCAGGTGGTGCGTCACCCCGAGAAGAACGCAAGTTATCGCACAGTAATGTAAGGGGTGCCATCGAGTGTGTTGAGAAACTCAAGCTCCTCCTTTCCGATGACCCTGACGATAACCGGTATGAAGTCTTCACTACCCAGCTGTTGCAGACTATGGAGCCCTACTTCAAGGTTTATCACGACAACATCAACACCAGCCGTCAGCAAAGCATTACAGAGTTCTTCGCCCGCAACCCACCACAGCCAGCCCAAGCCAGTGATAGAGACAGTGATGGTGACTTTGAGGGATTTGTCAGGGAGGCACTAATAAGAGTGGATGACGGTGATGAAGACTCGCCTGAGGGCCAGTAGCCTGCCCTCTGCCTCGGAACCAGCCTTCATTCCCGTACGCCGACCCATCTCTTCTACTAACGTAAGTGTTAACCCTAACCTTGGTTTTTTCTAACTTGGTGGAGGAGTTTCAGACGCTGGACTCACTTTGTTGACATGAACGTCAACGTTTCAAAAGGACGCTAAGGGCATAAGAATACTTCACTTAAAACACATCATTTATGTTACTGTATCACTTGCATATTCAAACTATTAACCAAGTAAAAAATCACCTAAAGTGGCGAGGTATAACACAGAGCTGGACCTTACCTGTGGGTGGAGGAGTTTCAGACGCTGGACTGATGCCGAGCGTCAGTGTCACGCACTCCTCCTCCTCTGTTTAGCTCTGAGTTACACTCGACCAACTATTTCAATGTACAGTCAACCCTCACTTTACGCGGTCCCACATTCCGCGTTTCCACGTTTACGCGGTGCCCTGCCAGAACCCAGGATGCTCACATTCCGCGGTGGGTGTACCCCTTTACACGGGTGAAGTATAATTTTTTTATTTAGCTCATAAAATTCATACAAATTATCCGGCCAGAATATAATTTACATTGCTGGAATTCTTACAATTTGATGATCATTTTGAATATAAACATCATAGATTTTGCATTAGACATACAAATTTTAGATATAATGTTTACTCTGAGTAAATATGTTATCTTTTGTGCAAAATATATGACATTTATATTCAAAATATTCCTGGTCTTACAAGGAATCCAGCAATGTCAATTATATTATCCTAACTTTAGTCTGATTTATTATTTATTACTAAAAAGGTAAACAGTCTGGTATTCCCACACATTTATCTAGTAGGGACGTTGGTGGGGGGGAGGGAGGGAGGGACCGGCGACCGACCATCTGTTACCGTGTGAAGAATATTTTTTTTTTATTAACTGAAGATTTTTATTTTAGCTCATAAAATTCATACAAATTACCCGGCCAGAATATAATTTACATTGCTGGAATTCTTACAATTTGATGATCATTTTGAATATAAACATCATAGATTTTGCATTAGACATACAAATTTTAGATGTAATGTTTACTCTGAGTAAATATGTTATCTTTTGTGAAAAATATATGACATTTATATTCAAAATATTCCTGGTCTTACAAGGAATCCAGCAATGTCAATTATATTATCCTAACTTTAGTTTGAGGTATTATTTATTACTATACCTGGTTTTCCCCCCAAAATTTCTCAGAGGGAAGAGCCAGTGAGTGTACTGTGAGAAGAGGGGGAGGGAGTGGAGTCCATTATTTGAATGGACATTAACTTGGTGACTGTATTTCTCTATTTCTCTTAAGTATTAATTGTGTGCATGTACCATCATAAAATTAAGATGTTATTTTTACTAGAACATAGGTATTGTGTTGGAAAAAGTGGAGTTTGGGGCTCAGCTGGTCTCTATTTCATTTAATCCCATATGTTATGTTATTCACTTTACGCGTTTCTCACTTTCCGCGGTACCCTGTGGGTTACATTAACCGCGTAAAGTGAGGGTTGACTGTACTACGTTACTGTACACTTTGACGTTTGAAACTAAGACTACGAACTCATTTCCATTTCCTAAGATTCCCTTATCAAACTACGCTCAGACTGGTGCTATCGAAGACAAGAATTAAATTGATTTCAAGGTTCAGGATGGCAGTCCCTGGCGGGCAGAGCCTAAGGCAAGTAGTATCCAATTACTCCCGTTAAATTCTCAAAGATACCTGGTCTGACAGTTCCCTTCAGGTTAATTGATTACTTTTGTGATTAACATCCTTACAACAATTTCACCATGAACATCAGATTCTCTGATGTTCATATGTGAAAAAGAGGTGACTTAAGCCTTGGTCAACAATCATTGGCATCTCTAGGGCCAACGTCAATGATACCTCACTCTCACTGCCGACTCTACCCTGACTTATATTAACAATTAGCTAATAGTAAATACAATTGAAGCTTTCAACATCAGTCACAACGGATCTTGAATGCTTCATCTGCAATCAGACATCTCTAAGTTGATGCAAAACAAGGGTGTTCTCTTACCAATTCAAATGCATGAACACCTTGTGCGGAATTTAGGTAAACCGTGTACTCGAGTTTCTCCGGAAATGCGACATGGAAAATGGAGGACTCGGATCTCCTGAAGTGGTTAGAGAACGAATGTTTCAACTGGGAGACTCGTAAGGTTTACAGGTTTTGTGGGCATGGAGCGTAATATGAATTATTAGGTTTTAGCAGACTAGCCATGTCATTATGACCATGACAGTGGTGGTATTGATGTGCATGACTACGGTTTTGGCGTGGTTGATGGTGACCTTGTTCTCTGTAGTCCATGCCTGTCCAGGGTGCCTTGTAGCGATGAGTAGTCCGGTTAGGTGTTGTACACTGTAACCCCCACAGTGCAGTCATCCACGTACTTCACCTGTGAGGAGTGTCCGACAGAGCGTCTTTGATCAGAATTAGGAAGCACAGTGGTCCAATCTTGGTCCCCTGGGGAACACTGCAGGTGAGGTGTTGAAATGTGGAGACAGAACCCTGGTACCTGACTGCCTGACGATGCTCACTCAGGAAATCTGTGAGCCATGAGACCAGGTTGGTGGGCAGCCTTAGTGCAGGGATACATTCCTGGACCCTGATAGTAAATCAGACAGTCGTAACGTGGGTACTACCTAATGCTATTGGGGGGGGGGTGATGATAGATAAGCATTTGGATGGTTAATCTTCAGGTGAAATAAGCTGGGATGGAGATTCTTCAGGTGATCCCTTTCAACAGTTGCAGCTATAATTAATTCTGTGCCATATGTATAGTCACCATTTAAGATTACACAGTGATATATTGACCATTGTTTCAGGACGTAAGGTGGACTCAAGATGGGTGAACGAGAGTATGATCTGGTAGTGTTCGGGGCCACGGGGTTTACCGGACAGTTTGTTGCCGAAGAGGTAAGACGTTTATGTTATGTTGCTAGTTTTCTGTGTGGTTGTAGAGAAATATCAAGGTGTAATTAAACAAAAGGTCTTTCAATGAAAGGTCCTTGCATGGAAAATCTCCAATCCACTCTAGGACATTTCCGTCCCGTACCCTTCCAGTTTAAGGCTGAGAATTAAACAGGAAGGGCCAGGAATTCAGGGAAATGCCCTAGTGTGGATCAGTGACTTTCATCACAATTGCAAGCAGTGCGTGATGATTAATGACGCACAATTGTCATGTGTATCCGTGACAGGCTGAGTACCACAGTGCAGTGTATTGGGCCCTTTGTTTCATAAACAACATGCTAGAAGCTATCCACTCCATAGAAATGTTTGCAGAAGATGCCAAGTTATTTAGGGAAATTAAGAACCAAACATACTGCGAAGAGCTACAGAAAGATCTCTCGGCTTCAAGAATGGTCGAAGAAATGGTTGTTAAGATTCAATGTCACGAAGTGCAAGAGGATGCACCGCACCTAGGTCATACCAACAGCAGGGAGGCATACCACATGACCCAACAGAACAAAGAAACTGCATTAATTGAGACCAAATGTGAAAAGCACCTGGGTGTGCATTAGGGTGGTCCTTATTTTGGGGCAAAAAACAAAATTTGCCATTTTTTTTGTCACAGACGCTGGCAAAAGTTTTCATTTGGGGTAGAAACATTGCCTGTAAAATATTTTTTAAATATCTTAATAATTAGAGGTTGCTCAAGCCAAATGAAATTTAACAATATTATGCCTATGCTTAATGTTCATAACACATCATTTCCTAGCCCCCAAGCCTGGCCCCCCCCCACCCCCCCCCCACTTAGTCTAAGTGGGTATTAGCTGCTCAAGGCAGGGGTCGCATGAGGACCAGTCTCACTCTTTGTCGCCCAGTAAGGTCTGCTTGAGGGCATTAGGGAATGATTTCCTGTGGTCAGCAACTGCCTGCAGTAGATACTGCAGTTGCTGTTCGTCCTTGGTGATGCGGCCTGAGAAATCTTGGACTAAGGCTACTCCTCTTTCTGCATGATCATTGATCACAGACAAAGCTTGTACACTGGCTTTTGCATTTTGGAAGCCAGGATCATCTTTCCACTGTTCTACTGGGAGGGCCAGGAAATCTGTATTCAAGTTGAGCTTTTTGAAAAATGACTTTGTGTTCTTTGTCGTGAAATCATATAGGTTCTTCACTTGGAGTGTGTCTGGATTGATTGTAACCCGTTTGACATGCTTTTCTTCTCCAATAACGATGTTCATAGCTTCCAACATGCGGTCCTTCACTGCTGGGAGAACATCGTCATCAAAGAAGGCCAATGCAACCAACTCTTCTGACAAGTACCAGAGGTGTCTCATCATTTTGTGGAAAGTTGCCTTTGATATGGCATCGCTGATGGTACTGTAGTCTTGTAGAACTTTAAGCAACATCAGATCTCCTTTTGGTGCCTTTGCAGCAAGTGGAGCAGTTGTCCAAGCCTTCACATATATTCGGGCAAAGAAAATTCACAAATCTCTTAGTCCTCTGTTCTTCTTTGGAGTAAGCTTAAATTGAGAATGGAATAACCACACTTTGAAGGAATAAATAGTCTTTGCCATCCATCGTGCTTGGTGCATTGCACCAGGAGCAGAAAATCGTACTCCCCGAGAAGGTGATGTGCCAAGGAAGATGGAGGCCAGCTCTAGCGGCTCTCGATAATCATCTCGAAGCTGTGTCTCCAATAGAGCCTTCTCAATGAAGTTGGTTGGATCGTCCCTAACAGCTCTGACCGATTCTTCTGCCAGATCGTCGGTGGAGGAGTCTTCAAACTTCTGCTTGTCAATTTGTTTCCATTTGGCTTGGAATTTTCGGAACAGCTGTATGTCAGGAGCAGCTGAGTGCCCCATTACAGCTTCAAAAGCAGCTCCAGCTACAAGTTCTAGTACATGGTGGCGGCAAGCAAAATATAGCAAATCACGACCCAGCAACTGCTCAATTTTGACACGCACCCTTGTGGTGACCAGTATTTGAGCTTGTTGTATCAAAACACATGCCATGCACGATGTCTGCAATGTGCCATTGCTGTAAAGCCTTCACAACAGCTTTTGCTTGTTCATCACCGGTACCAGAGGGAAGTTTTGGAACAGCAAGAAGTTGGGAGGTGCCATTGCCTGAGACAAGAACTGGGAGTCTGTCAACATGGCCCCCATTTACCATCCCAGTGAACAATTAAAACTGACTTTGGTTTGAAGTTTGAAAGGATTTCAGCTGCCCTGCTACTGCGATGATGCTGACGTTTCCTCCTGATGCTTGATCGATTCAGAATCATTTCACTGACATCATGGCCCAGACTCCGAGCAGTTTGGGTGACAATGTGCATGGCCATTCTATCTGAGGACTTGGTCCGATCTAATGCTGCAGAAAGTTCTGGAGTTAGAACTTCTTTTTGCCAACGCTTCTTGACAATAGGTGGAGTTTGAAGTGTTGATGGGCCAGGAACTGGGTTGGATTCCTCAGAAGGAGACGTACTACTGCTGTCCAAGACAACGATGGCCTGGCATTTTTTGGCTTCTTCCTCTGCACTGTCTGCAGCCAACTTCCTTTTCATTGCTTTCTTGAGAGTTTTTTCTTGTCGTTTCTGTCTTTTCAGGAATACTTTGTCAAGAGATGACATTGCCCCACGACGCCCTTTTTCTCGTTGCGCTATTAAGAAATCCTTATCCTCCTGAACTGTCATCATATTCAAAGCATTCACATGTGCAATATCAAAGAGATCTTCAAATGTATCGGTGAACTCTTTCTCTTTCCGCTTTTGAGTTTCTGTCTTTCTTGAAGAGTTCTTTTTCAAACTACTCCACTTGTCAAACATTTTGTGCACTTGATTCACACAATCTGGTTTGTGGTGTGTGGGAATATTTGCTTTTGTCCAAAATTGAAGAACTTTGTCTGTGACTTCCCCAGCTGCCACTCTGATGGTTTTTTCTGTTTGCGACGCAGGCTTAAAAAATACTGTAACACTTGCCTGTTTGAAGGTAACTTAGCCCCTGTAATGTCATCACATAATGTCTTTATCAAATACACATTTTCTCGTGTTTCTACTCCTGCATTAGCCATTTTGACCTGAGGAATAAAGAAATTAACTATTATTATAAATTAATAATGAGAATACTCTGCAGAACTGTTTCTGATTTCCCCCAATCATCAATCACGACCAGCAAAAACTCACCACAATCGTGCCAAATGCGACGCACTAGTGGTGGGCGTAATCTGCTACAAAGTAATCGACTACATCAATTACTTAATTTTTGACAGCTTTGAGCAACCTCTAAATAATAATATATTTAAAAATAACTCTACACACAATGTTTTTGTCCTAAATGGACACTTTTAGCAGGGTCTGTGGTAAAAAATTCCAAAGTTGAAAAATAAGGACCACCCTAGTGTGCATGTTGATAAGGTAAATCAAGCAACAAAACGAGTAGGTCTTGAAGGTCATTGTTCAGGTATCTCGATGGTCCTTCCCTCGTAACGATCTTCAAGAGTGAGGTGCTTACCCGTTGGAGTACTGTCACCCCTCCTGGTTCCCGAGGTATGCTAGGTACTGTAAATTGATTGAAAATGTCCAAAGGAGGGCCACCAGACTGGTGCCTGCTGTACAGCACTTCAGCTACCCAGAGCGATTAGAATGTCTGCAACTGCCTAGCTTATACTACAGATGGACAAGGGGGGGACCTAATTGAAGTGTATAAATATCTCGGAGGGCACTACTCAGTCGAGTGTCCTTACCTGGAGCTGGCGAATGCCTGCCCCCACAACGGGTCACAGCTCAAGGTTGAAGAAGCCACAAGTCCAGAAAACAGTGAGGGGTAACTTTTTCAGAGTGAGAGTTGTGAACTCTTGGAACAATCTGCCAGTGTGTGTTGTGACGGCACCGAGAGTGAGCTCTTTCAAGACCAGGCTTGACCAACACTGGAGCAGGTCCAGATACATTCAGGAGCCAGTTCATGCCCAGTACTTGCCTGCAGTGCTTAACAGAGATGTGACTGATCGCCCAGGCGGCTAACGAGTTGATCAGTGGCAAAGAGGATAAAAGTAAATGTTGTGTTGTGTTGTAAAGAAGGTAAGTTAAAATGGACATAGTTTTCAGTTCCTCTGAGGCTCACGGCAGTAAGAGGTACAAGTACCGTATATACCCGTGTATAGCACGAGTTCTTAAGACCAAATTTTTTGGCAAAAAGTTGGGGGTTGACCTCTATATGGGTAATAGTTTCGTTAGGTTGAAAAATATTTACCAGTAACTACCAGTAAACAATGGAAACGACGCACCAACTCACCACCTGCTGTGAGTGTCGGTACAGTTGCCAGGGCAGATATCTTGCGTCATCATAGCAAGCCCAAAGTAGCCAAATGCATGGTATGGTATGCACAGGAGTATGTAAAACATAAAGTATTCATTTTTAATAGTTTATTTATGGATACATAAATTTTTTTTAATCAAATTTGAAACATCAATCTTTGTTAATTAAATTTGAAACAAAAGAAAAATACGATACCTTATTTATAAATATTTTCATTAAAATATTACATCACAAGTATATTTTACCTTAACTGTGCCTGAATGAATATATTCTCAGAAATAAATATGGAAATGTAATATTTTTGCTGAAATGACGTACGTATTACAGTGGAAAGTGGGATAAAATTGTGACGAAAACAATGACTTTCACTTTCTTTCGTCGTTCAAAAAATTTTGCCGTAATCGCTTTTCGAAAGGTTTTCAGGTAAAAACTGTTGCATTACAATAATATTCTATCCTAATTGACTTGAATAAATACTACGATACCATATTTCTGAATATTTTCATTAAAATCCATCAAAATCATTTTCCTTGTCATCATCTGCAGCACCAAACAGCTCCTCCCAGTCCTCTCCTTGAACAGCATCGTCATATGGATCAACACCATCATCAGCCATAGGATCATCAATATCTTCATCCTCATTCACGCTCTCATTAGCCTCATAATCCCACAACAAGTCGTCTTCTGTTCCATCAAGAGCATTCGAAATCCCACATTTCTTAAAAGATTTCACCACAATTTCTGGTCTGATTGCATCCCAGGCCTCTACAATCCATTCACATAATGTTGCTAGTGATGGAGCTTGGATGTTGCCTCCCTTTTTGTATGTCTTATCGCCTTCTATCATCCAGTTGTTCCACTTCACTCTTACCGCATCTTTAAATGGTTTGTTTATGGAAACATCCAGTGGTTGGACAAGACTTGTTAATCCACCAGGAATCACAGCTGTATCAGTGTTTTCCTTCCTAATCCCAGCAGTAACACTGTCAACAAGATGTGACCGAAACATATCCCACACAAGAAGACTTTTTTCTTTGCGCAGTCCCCCTGGTCTAAAGTTCAGACTTTTTTAAGCCATATTTGTATGCCGCCTTCATCCATCCATCCTTTCTCGTGCACATGGATGATTAAAAAAATGCTGTCTGACTTGCAACACTGTTGGTAGGGTCAGGTGGTTCTAACGGCACCTGCCAGGACCCGGTAATCAAATTTATAACAGTGTCTAACCTCAATTACTGTAGTTTATCTGATGTAGGCAATATGAAGTAAAAAATACCAGTTAAAGTGAGAAATTGGAAGAGAATAAACAAGAAAGATGTCGTTGGGCTATTTTTGGTAGGGCTGAGGGAGAGAGTACCAGCTGTTTG
>NW_024738212.1:0-23942 GCF_018991925.1 Homarus americanus
GTACCTGGGAGTGTCAGGGGTGTACCTGGGAGTGTCAGTGGTGTACCTGGGAGTGTCACAAGGCCTGGGAGTGTCTGAGGTGCCTGGCAGTGTCAGAGGTGTACCTGGGAATGTCAGGGTGTACCTGGGAGTGTCAGAGTTGTACCTGAGAGTGTCAGAGGTGTACCTGGAGGTCGAGGTGTCTGGGAGGTCAGAGGTGCACCTGGGAGTGTCAGTGGTGCACCTGGGAGTGTCTGAGGTGCACTGGGAGTGTTTGAGGCACCTGGGAGTGCTCAGTGGTGTACCTGGGAGTGTCCTCACATGTCTGGGAGTGTCTGAGGTGTACCTGGCAGTGTCAGTGGTGTACCTGGGAGTGTCAGAGGTGTGCCTGGGAGTGTCAGAGGTGCACCTGGAGTGTCAGAGGTACCTGGGAGTGTCAGTTGTATACCTGGGAGTGTCTGAGGTGTACCTGGCAGTGTCAGTGGTGTACCTGGGAGTGTCTGAGATGCACCTGGGAGTGTCTGAGGTGCACCTGGCAGTGTCTGAGGTGTACCTGGGAGTGTCTGAGGTGCACCTGGGAGTGTCAGAGGTGTACCTGAGAGGTCAGAGGTGTACCTGAGAGTGTCGGAGGTGTACCTAGAAGTGTCAGAGGTGTACCTGGGAGTGTCTGAGGTGTACCTGGGAGTGTCTGAGGTGTACCTGGGAGTGTCTGAGGTGTACTGGGAGTGTCAGAGGAGTACCAGGGAGTGTCAGAGGTGCACCCAGAGTGTCAGAGGTGTACCTGTGAGTGTCAGGATGTGTACCGGAGTGTCTGAGGTGTACCTGGGAAAATGAGGTGCACTGGGAGCAGAGGCCTGGAGGCTCAAGTGCACCGTCGAGGCCTGAGGTATCTGGGAGTGTCAGCGGTGTACCTGGGAGTGTCAGAGGAGTACCTGGGAAAGTCAGGGGTGTACCTGGGAGTGTCATGAGCCAGGCCTGAGTGTCAGCAAATTGGAGTAACAGAGGTGCTGGGAGTATCAGAGGTGTACCTGGGAGTGTCTGAGGTGTACCTGGGAGTGTCTGAGGTGTAGCTGGGGTATCAGAGTACCAGCAGTGTCAGAGGGAGTGCCTGGGGTGTCTGAGGTGTACATGGAGTGTCAGCAGTGTTCCTGGCAGTGTCAGCGGTGTACCTGGGAGTGTCAGCGGTGTACCTGGGACTGTCAGAGGTATACCTGGGAGTATCAGAGGTGTACCTGGGAGTGTCAGAGGGGTACCTGGGAGTGTCAAAGGTGTACCTGGGAATGTCAGAGGTGTACCTGGGAGTGTCAGTGGAGTACCTGGGAGTCTCAGAGGTGTACCTGGGAGTATCGGAGGTGTACCTGGGAATATCGGAGGTGTTCCTGGGAATATCGGAGCTGTACCTGGGAGTGTCAGAGGTGTACTTGGGAGTGTCGGAGGTGTAACTGGGAATGTCAAAGGTGTACCAGGGAGTGTCAGAGGTGTACCTGGTAGTATCAGAGGTGTACCTGGGAGTGTCAGGGGTGTACCTGGAAGTGTCAGGGGTGTAACTGGAAGTGACGGAGGTGTAACTGGGAGTGTCAGAGGTGTACTGGGAATGTCAGAGGTGTACCTGTTAGTGTCAGAGGAGTACCTGGGAGTGTTACAGGAGTACCTGGGAGTGTCAGGGGTGTACCTGGGAATGTCAGAGGTGCACCTGGGAGTGTAAGAAGTGTACCTGGGAGTATCGGAGGTGTACCTGGGAGTGTCGGAGGTGTACCTGGGTGTGTCTGAGGAGTACCTGGGAGTGTAAGTGTTGTACCTGGGAGTGTCAGTGGTGTACCAGTGAGTGTCAGAGGTGTACCTGGGAATGTCAGAGGTGTACCTGGGAGTGTCAGAGGTGTACCTGGGAGTGTCACAGGTGAACCAGAGAGTGTCAGAGGTACCAGAGTCTCAGAGGTGTGCAAGTGTCATAGGTGTACCTGGGAGTGTCAGGGGTGTACCTGGGAGTGTCAGGGGTGTAACTGGAAGTGACGGAGGTGTAACTGGGAGTGTCAAAGGTGTACCTGGGAGTGTCAGAGGTGTACCTGGGAGTGTCGGAGGTGTTCCTGAGAGTGTCAGGCGTGTACATGGGAGTGTCAGATTTGTACCTGGGAGTGTCAGAAGTGTACCTGGGAGTGTCAGAGGAGAACCTGGGAGTGTCAGAGGAGTCCCTGGGAGTGTCAGGGGTGTACCATAGAGTGTGAGAGGAGTACCTGGGAGTGTCAGGGGTGTACCTGGGAGAGTTGGAGGTGTACCTGGGAGTGTCGGAGGTGTACCTGGGAGTGTCGCAGGCGTACCTAGGAGTGTCAGAGCAGTTCCTGGGAGTATCAGTGGAGTACCTGGGAGTGTCAGAAGTGTACCTGGGAGTGTCAGGGATGTACCAGAGAGAGTCAGAGGAGTACCTGGGAGTGACAGGGGTGTACCTGGGAGTGTTGGAGGTGTACCTGGGAGTGTCGGAGGTGTACCTGGGAGTGTCAGAGGTGTACCTGGGAGTGTCAGAGGTGTACCTGGGAGTGTCAGAGGTGTACCTGGGAGTATCAGTAGGGTGCCTGGATGTGTCAAAGATGTACCTGGGAGTGTCAGGGGTGTACCAGGGAGTGTCTGAGGAGTACCTGGGAGTGTCATAGGTGTACCTGGGAGTGTCGGAGGTGTACCTGGGAGTGTCGGAGGTGTACCTGGGAGTGCCAGAGGTGTACCTGGGAGTGTCTGAGGTATACCTGGGAGAGCCAGAGGTGTTCCTTGGCGAATCGGAGGTGTACGTGGGAGTGTCAGAGGCGTACCTGGGAGTGACAGCGGTGTACCTGGGAGTGTCAGAGGTGAACCTGGGAGTGTCTGAGGTTTACCTGGGAGTGTCTGGAGGTGTAACTGGGAGTGTTAAAGGTGTACCTGGGAGTGTCAGAGGTGTACCTGGGAGTGTAGGAGGTGTTCCTGAGAGTGTCAGGCGTGTACTTGGGAGTGTCAGATGTGTACCTGGGAGTGTCAGAGGTGTACCTGGGAGTGTCAGAGGAGTACCTGGGAGTGTCAGAGGAGTCCCTGGGAGTGTCAGGGGTGTACCAGAGAGTGTCAGAGGAGTACCTGGGAGGCCAGGTGTACCTGGGAGTGTTGGAGGTGCAGTACCTGGGAGTGTCGGAGGTGTACCTGGGAGGTCGCAGGCGTACCAGGAGGTCAGACAGTTCCTGGAGTGCTGGGTGGAGTAATCCTGGGAGTGTCAGAAGTGTACCTGGGAGTGTCAGGGGTGTACCTGGGGCATATGATGTACTCTGGGAGGTTAGAGGTGTGTCGGGAGGAGGAGCACCTAGGAGGTCAGAGGTGTACCTAGGAGGTGAGAGAAGTGTACCTGGGAGGTCAGGGTGTACTGGTGTGAGTCAGAGGTGTATCTGGGAGGTCAGAGATGTACCTGGGAGTGTCAGAGGTGTACCTGGGAGTGTCGGAGGTGTACCTGGGAGGTCAGTGGAGTACCTGGGAGGTCAAAATCTGGGAGGTCAGAGGTACCTGGGAAGTCGAGGTGTACCTGGGAGTGCGTCAAATCTGGGAGGTCAGAGGTGTAACGTGGGAGTGTCGAGGTGTTCCTGGGAGTGTCAGAGGTGTACCTGGGGGTCAGGAGGTGCACCTGGGAGTCAGAGGTGTACCTTGGAGGTCAGAGGTGCACCTGGGGAGTGCCTCAGAGGTGCACCTGGAGTGTCGAGGTGTACCTGGAAGAAGTGCACTGGGGAGTGCCGAGGTGTGCCCTGGGAGTGCCTGAGGTACCTGGGAGGTCAGAGGTGTACTTGGGAGGTCAGAGGAGTACCCTGGGAGGTCAGAGTGTACCGGGAGTCTGATGAACATGGGAGTGTCAGAGGTGTACCTGGGAGAACCAGAGGTGCACTTTGAGTGTCAGAGGTGCACCTTGGAGTGTCTGAGGTGTACCTGGAGTGTCTGAGGTGTACCTGGGAGTGTCTGAGGTGTACCTGGCAGTGTCTGAGGTGTACCTGGCAGTGTCTGGAGGTGTACCCTGGCAGTGTCAGGGGTGCCTGAGTGTCAGAGGTGCACCTGGGGGTGTCGGAGGTACCTGGGAGTGTCAGAGGTGTACCTGGGAGTGTCAGAGGTGTACCTGGGAGTGTCATAGGTTTACCTGGGAGGTCAGGGGTGTAACTGGGTCTCGGAGGTGTAACTGGGAATGTCAGAGGTGTACCAGGGAGTGTCAGTGGAGCACCTGGGAGTCTCAAAGGTGTACCTGGGAGTATCAGAGGTGTACCTGGGAATATCGAGGTGTACCTGGGAGTGTCGGAGGTGTACCTGGGAGTGTCAGAGGTGTACCTGGGAGTGTTGGAGGTGTACCTGGAAGTGTCAGCAGGAGTACCTGGATTGTCAGGGAGTGTACCTGACAGTGTCAGAGGTGTACCTGGGAGTGTCAGAGGTGTACCTGGGAGTGTCAGAGGTGTACCTGGGAGGTCAGAGGTGGCCTGGGAGTGTGAGAGAAGTGCTTTATCTCAGGAGTGTCGAGGCGATTCTGGAGGTGTGTGCCTGGGCAGTGTCAGCGGTGTACCTGGGAGTGTCAGACGTACCAGGGAATGTCAGTGGAGTACCTGGGAGAGCTCGGGGCTGAGTGCCTGGAGTGTCGGAGGTGCACTGGGAGTGTGAGAAGGTACCTAGGAGGTCAGAGGTGTACCTAGGAGGTGAGAAGGTACCTGGAGGTCTGGTGTGTACCTGTAGTGTCAGAGGTGTACCTGGGAGGTCAGGGGTACAATAGGACTGTCAGTGGTGTACCTGGGAGGTCTGGAGGTGTACCTGGGAGGTCAGAGGTGTGCCTGGGAGCTCAGAGTGATCACTTGGGAGTGTCAGAGGTGCACTGGAGTGTCTGGAGGTGTACCTGGCAGTATCTGGAGGTGACCTGGCAGTGTCAGAGGTGTACCTGGGAGGTCAGAGGTACCTGGGAGTGTCAGGTGTACCTGGGAGTGTCAGAGGTGTGCCTGGGAGTGTCAGAGGCACTTGGGAGGGTCAGAGGTGCACCTGGAGTGTCTGAGGTGTACCTGGGAGTGTCTGAGGTGTACCTGGCAGTGTCTGAGGTGTACCTGGGAGTGTCTGAGGTGTATCCTGGCGGGTCAGGCAGCACCTGGGAGGACAGCACTGGGAGTGTTAGGAGGTATCAGGGAGTGATAGGAGCACCTGGAGTGTAGAGGTGTACCTAGGGAGTGTGAGAAGGGGCACCTGGGAGGTTCTGGGGTGTACCTGTGGAGTGTCAGAGGTGTACCTGGGAGGTCAGGTGCACCAGGGAGTGTCAGTGGAGCCTGGGAGGTCAGGGGTGGGGAGTGTCAAGGTGACCAGGGAGTTCGGAGGTGTACCTGGGATTGTCAGAGGTGTACCTGGGAGTGTCAGAGGTGTACCTGGGAGTGTCGGAGGCACCTGGGAGCTGGAGGTGTACTTGGGAGTGTCAGAGGTGCACTTGGGAGGTCAGAGGTGCACCTGGGAGTATCAAGGTGTACCTGGGAGTGTCTGGGGTGTACCTGTAGTGTCGAGTGTACCTGGAGTGTCAGGGGAGTACCTGGGAGTGTCAGGAGTACCTGGGAGGTCAGAGGTGTACCTTGAAGTCAGGAGGTGCACCTGGGAGTGTCGGAGGTGTACCTGGGAGTGTAAGAAGTGTACCTGGGAGTGTTGGAGGTGTAAATGGGAGGTCGGAGGTACCTGGGAGGTCAGAGGTGCACTTGGGAGTGCTGAGGAGGCACCTGGTAGTGTCAGAGGTGTGTACCTGGAGTGTCTGAGGTGTACCTGGGAGGTGAGAGTGCACCTGGGAGTGTCGGAGGTGTACCTGAAGTGTCGAACGCGTAAACTGGGAGGCCAGAGGTGTCAGGGGAATGTCAGTGGAGTACCTGGGAGTGTCAGAGGTGGTAGTGGTCTGAGGTGGTACCTGGCGGGTGTCTGGGGCGGTGTACCTGGGAGTGTCAGGGGTGTACCAGTGAGTGTCAGTGGAGTACCTGGGAGTGTCCGAGGTGTACCTGGGAGTGTCAGAGGTGTACCTGGCAGTGTCAGAGGTGTATCTGGGAGTGTCAGAGATGTACCTGGGAGTGTCAGAGGTGTATCTGGGAGTGTCGGACGTGTACGTGGGAGTGTCAGTGGAGCACCTGGGAGTGTCAAGGTGTACCTGGGAGTGTCAGAGGTGTACCTGGGAGTGTCAGAGGTGTACCTGGGAGTGTCAAAGGTGTACCTGGGGTGTCAGAGTGTGTGGAGTGTGGGGTGTCAGAGGTGCCTGGTGAGTGTCAGAGGTGTACCTGCAGGTGTCAGAGTGTGCCTGGGAGTGTCAGAGAGTGTACCTGGGAGTGTCCAAGTGTACCTGGGAATGTAAGAAGTGTACCTGGGAGTGTCGGAGGTGTACCTGGGGGTGCCGGAGGTGTACCTGGGAGTGTCAGAGGTGTACTTGGGAGTGTCAGAGGAGTACCTGAGAGTGTCAGCGGTGTACCTGGGAGTGTCTGAGGTGTACCTGGGAGTGTCAGATGTGTGCCTGGGAGAACCATAGGTGCACTTTGGAGTGTCAGAGGTGCACCTTGGAGTGTCTGAGGTGTACCTGGGAGTGTCTGAGGTGTACCTGGCAGTGTCTGAGGTGTACCTGGTAGTGTCTGAGGTGTACCTGGCAGTGTCTGAAGTGTACCTGGCAGTGTCAGCGGTGTACCTGGGAGTGTCAGCGGTGCACCTGCGAGTATCGGAGATGTACCTGGGAGTGTCAGAGGTGTACGTGGGAGTATCAAAGGTGTACCTGGGAGTGTCATAGGTTTACCTGGGAATGTCAGGGGTGTAACTGGGAGTCTCGGAGGTGTAACTGGGAATGTCAGAGGTGTACCAGGGAGTGTCAGTGGAGTACCTGGGAGTCTCAAAGGTGTACCTGGGAGTATCAGAGGTGTACCTGGGAATATCGGAGGTGTACCTGGGAATATCGGAGGTGTATCTAGGTGTGTCAGAGGTGTACCTGGGAGTGTCGGAGGAGTATCAGGGACTGTCAGAGGAATACCTGGGAGTGTCAGAGGTGTACCAGGGAATGTCAGTGGAGTACCTGGGAGTGTCAGAGGGTACCTGGCAGTGTCAGAGGTGTACCTGGGAGTGTCGGAGGTGTACCTGGGAGTGTCATAGATGTACTTGGGAGTGTCAGAGGTGTACCTGGGAGCGTCAGCGGAGTACCTAGGAGTGTCTGAGGTGTACCTGGGAGTGTCAGAGGTGTGCTTGGGAGTGTCAGAGGTGCAATTGGGAGTGTCAGAGGTGCTCCTTGGAGTGTCTAATGTGTACCTGGGAGTGTCTGAGGTGTACCTGGCAGTGTCTGAGGTGTACCTGGCAGTATCTGAGGTGTACCTGGCAGTGTCAGCGGTCTACCTGGGAGTGTGAGCGGTGTACCTGGGAGTGTTAGAGGTGTATCAGGGAGTGACAGAGGAGCACCTAGGAGTGTCAGAGGTGTACCTAGGAGTGTGAGAAGTGTACCTGGGAGTGTCTGGGGTGTACCTGTGAGTGTCAGAGGTGTGCAGAGATGTGCCTGTGAGGTGTCAGAGGTGTGCCAGGGAGTGTCAGTGGAGTGCCTGGGAGTGTCCAGAGGTGTAACTGGGAGTGTCAGAGGTGTGCAAGTGTCAGAGGTGTACCTGGGAGTGTCAGAGGTGTACCAGGGAATGTCAGTGGAGTACCTGGGAGTGTCAGAGGTGTACCTGGGAGTGTCAGAGGTGTGCCTTGGAGTGTCAGAGGTGTACCTGGGAGTGTCAGAGGTGTAGCTGGGAGTGTGAGAGGTGTACCTGGGAGTGTGAGAAGTGCACATGGGAGTGTCGAAGGTGTACCTGGGAGTGTCGGAAGTGTACCTGGCAGTTTCAGCGGTATACCTGGGAGTGTCAGAGGTGTACCAGGGAATGTCAGTGGAGTACCTGGGAGTGTCAAGGGAGTACCTGGGAGTGTCAGAGGTGTACCTTGGAGTGTCAGAGGTGTACTTGGGAGTGTCAGAGGTGTACCTGGGAGTGTCGGAGGTGTACCTGGGAGTCTGAGAAGTGTACTTGGGAGTGTCGGAGGTGTTCCTGGGAGTGTCGGAGGTGTACCTGGCAGTGTCAGCGGTGTATCTGGGAGTGTAAGAAGTGTACTTGGGAGTCTCGGAGGTGTACCTGGGAGTGTCGGAGGTGTACCTGGGGTGTAAGTGTGCACCTGGGAGTGTCTGGGTGTGCCTGGGAGTGCAAGAAGTGTGCCAGTGGGTTTCGGAGGTGTGCTTGCAGGAGTGTCAGAGGTGCCTGGGAGTGTGAAGTGTGCCTGGGGTGTCTGCAGGGGTGTGCCTGGGGAGTGTCAGATGTGTACCTGGGAATGTCTGAGGTGTACCTGGGAGTGTCAAAGGTGTGCCTGGGAGTGTCTGAGGGCTACCTGGGAGTGTCTGAGGTGTACCTGGCAGTGTCTGAGGTTGTACCTGGCAGTGTCAGCGGTGTACCTGGGAGTGTCAGCGGTGAACCAGGGAGTGTCAAAGGAGTACCTGGGAGTGTTGGGGG
Organism: Homarus americanus; assembly: GCF_018991925.1. Classification (NCBI taxonomy): domain Eukaryota; kingdom Metazoa; phylum Arthropoda; class Malacostraca; order Decapoda; family Nephropidae; genus Homarus; species Homarus americanus. Next base: position 8,469 of record NW_024738212.1, read on the forward strand.
TGTGTCAGGGAGTGACAGAGGGGTGCCTGGGGTGTCCAGAGGTGTGCCTGGGGTTTGAGAAGTGTACCTGGGAGTGTCTGGGGTGTACCTGTGAGTGTCAGAGGTGTACCCTGGGAGGCTCAAGGGCTGTACCAGGGAGGCCTGGGTGGAGTACCAGGGAGGCTGGAGGTGTACCTGGGAGTGTCAGAGGTGTACCTGGGAGGTCAGGAGGCCTGGGAGTGTCAGAGGTGTACCTGGAGTGTCAGAGGTGTACCTGGGAGTGTCAGGAGGTGCACCTGGAAGGGTCAGGAGGTGGACCTGGGAGTGTGAGAAGGTGCACGTGGAGGTCAGAGGTGCACTTGGGAGGTCAGAGGTGCCCTTGGAGTGTCTGAGGTGTACCTGGGAGGTCTGAGGGTACCTGGCAGGTCTGAGGTGTACCTGGCAGTGTCTGAGGTGTACCTGGCAGTGTCAGCGGTGCCCTGGGAGTGCTCAGAGGTGCACTTGGGAGGTCAGAGGTGGTCCTTGGAGTGTCTGAGGTACCTGGGAGTGTCTGAGGTGTACCTGGCAGTGTCTGGAGGTGTACCTGGCAGTGTCTGAGGTACCTGGCAGTGTCAAGTGTGTACCTGGGAGTGTCAGCGGTGTACCTGCGAATTTGTTAGAGGTGTATCAGGGAGTGACAGAGGAGTACCTAGGAGGTCAGAGGTGTACCTAGGAGTGTGAGAAGTGTACCTGAGAGTGTCTGGGGTGTACCTGTGAGTGTCGCAGTGTGTACCTAGGAGTATCAGAGGTACCCAGGAGTGTGAGAGTGTACCTGGGAGGTTCAGGTGTACCTGGGAGCAAGTCAGGAGGGTGCACTTGGGAGTGTCAGAGGTGTACCTGGGAGTGTCAGCGGTGTACCTGGGAGTGTCTGAGGTGTACCTGGGAGTGTCAGAGGTGTGCCTGGGAGTGTCAGAGGTGCACCTGGGAGTGTCAGAGGCGTACCTGGGAATGTCAGAAGTATACCAGGGAGCGTCAGTGAAGTACCTGGGAATCTCAAAGGTGTTCCTGGGAGTATCGGAGGTGTACCTGGGAGTATCGGAAGTGTACCTGGGAGTGTCAGAGGTGTACCTGGGAGTGTCAGGGGAGAACCGGGGAGTGAAAGAGGTGTAACTGGGAGTGTCAGAGGTGTACCATGGAGAGTCTAAGGTGTACCTGGGAGTGACAGAGGAATACCTAGGAGTGTCAGAGGTGTACCTGGGAGTGTCAGAGGTGTACCTAGGAGTATCGAAGGTTTACCTGGGAGTGTCGGAGTTGTACCTGGGAGTGTCAGGGGAGAACCAGGGAGTGTCAGAGGTGTATCTGGGAGTGTCAGCGGTGTACCTGGGAGTGTCTGAGGTGTACCTGGGAGTGTCAGACGTGTGCCTAGGAGTGTCAAAGGTGCACTTGGGAGTGTCAGAGGTGCACCTTGGAGTGTCTGAGGTGTACCTGGGAGTGTCTGAGGTGTACCTGGCTGTGTCTGAGGTGTACCTGGCATTGTCTGAGGTGTAACTGATAGTGTCAGCGGTGTACTTGGGAGTGTCAGAGGTGTATCTGGGAGTGTCAGCAGTGTACCTGGGAGTGTCTGAGGTGTACCTGGGAGTGTCAGACGTGTGCCTCGGACTGTCACAGGTGCATTTGGGAGTGTCAGAGATGCACCTTGCAGTGCCTGAGGTGTACCTGGATGTGTCTGAGGTGTACCTGGCTGTGTCTGAGGTGTACTTGGCAGTATCTGAGGTGTAACTGGCAGTGTCAGCGGTGTAACTGGGAGTGTCAGCGGTGCACCTGGGAGTGTTGGAGGTGTATCAGGGAGTGACAGAGGAGTACCTAGGAGTGTTAGAGGTGTACCTGGGAGTGTCAGAGGTGTACCTGGGAGTGTCAGAGGTGTACCTGGGAATGTCAGAGGGGTACCTGGGAATTTCAGGAGGAGGTGTGCCTGGGGTGTCAGGATGTGCCTGAGGTGTCACCCAGGAGTGGCTGGGATTGTCAGGGGTGTACCTGGCAGTGTCAGAGGTGTGCCTGGGAGTGTCAGAGATGTGCCTGGGAGTGTCAGAGATGTACCTGGGGAGTGTCAGGGTGTGCCTGGGGGTGAGGGGGTGTGCCTGGGGTGTCTGGGGTGTGCCAGGGTGTCTGGGGTGTACCTGGGAGTCTTAGAGGTGTACCTGGTAGTGTTAGAGATGTACCTGGGACTGTCACAGGAGTACCTGGGAGTCTGAAAGATGTACCTGGGAGTATCGGAGGTGTACCTGGGAATATCGGAGGTGTACCTGGGAATATCGGAGGTGTAACAGGGAATGGCAGTGGAGCTCCAGGGAGTGTCAATGGAGTACCTGGGAGTGTCAGTGGTGTACCTGGGAGTGTCAGAGGTGTACCTAGGAGTGTCAGAGGTGTATATGGGAGTGTCGGACGTTTACCTGGGAGTGTCAGAGGTGTACCAGGGAATGTCAGTGGAGTACCCTGAGAGTGTTCGAGGTGTGCTTGGGAGTGTGAGAAGGTGTACCTGGGGAGTGTCAGAGATGTGCATCTGGATTGTCGGAGGCACCTGGGAGTGGCTGGGTGCACCTTGGAGCATCTGGGGTGCACCTGGCGTCTGGAGGTGCACCTGGGAGAGTCAAAGGCACCTGGGAGGTCAGCGGTGTTCCTGGGAGTGTTAGGAGGTGTATCAGGGAGTGGGATAGGAGGAGTACCTAGGAGCACTGTGAGGTGCACTCTAGGAGTGTGAGAAGTGTACCTGGGAGTGTCTGTGGTGTACCTGGGAGTGTCAGGAGGTACTTGGGAGTGTCAGAGGTGTACCTGGGAGGCCAGCGGTGCACCTGGGAGTGTCTGAGGTACCTGGGAGTGTCAGAGGTGTGCCTGGGAGTGTCAGGAGGTGCACTGAAGTGTCAGAGGTGCAATCTTGGAGTGTCTGAGGTGTACCTGGGAGTGTCTGAGGTGTACCTGGCAGTGTCTGAGGTGTAACTGGCAGTGTCCTGGAGGTGCACCTGGCAGTGTCAGCGGTGTACCTGGGAGTGTCAGCGGTGTAAATCTGGGAGTGTTAGAGGCATCAGGGAGGACAGAGGAGCAACGAAACAGTATCAGAGGCACCTAGAGTGTGAGAAGGTACCTGGGAGGTCTGGGTGTACCTGGGAGTGTCAGGGTGTACCTGGGAGGCCAGGGTGTGCCCAGGAGTGTCAGTGGAGTACCTGGGAGTGTCAGAAGTGTACCTGGGAGTGTCACAGGTACCTGGGAGGCTCAGAGGTGTATCTGGGAGTCTCGGATCGTACCTGGGAGTGTTAGGGAGGTGTACTGCTGAATGTCAGTGGAGCACCTGGGAGTGTCAGAAGTGTACTCCTGGGAGCAAGTTCTCAGAGGTGTACCTGGGAGGCCAGAAGTGTACCTGGGAGTGTCAGGAGGTGTACCTGGGAGTGTCAGGAGGTGTACCCTGAGTCTCAGAGGTAATCTGGGAGGTCAGAGGTACCTCTGGAGGTCGGAGGTGTACCTGAGGCAAGGAGAAGTGTAATTCCGGGGAGTGTCGGATATGTTCCTGGAGTGTCGGAGGTGCACCCTGGCAGGCCTGGGGCGGTGTACCTGGGAGTGAGATGGTACCACGGAATGTCAGTGGAGTACCTTTGGGAGGTCAAAGGTGCACCTGGGAGGTCCGGAGGTGTACCTGGGAGGTCAGAGGTGTACCTGAGTGTCAGAGGTGTACTTGGGAGTGTCGGAGGTGCACCTGGGAGTGTGAGAAGTGTACCTGGGAGTGTCTGGGGGTGTACCTGAGTGTCAGGGTGTACTTGGGAGTGTCAGGGTGCACCAGGAGTGTCAGGAGTACCCAGAGGTCAGAAGTGCACCTGGGAGTGTCAGGAGGTGTACCTGGGAGTGTCAGAGGTGTATCTGGGGAGTCTCGGACGTGCACCTGGGAGTGTCAGGAGGTGCACTGCTGAATGTCAGTGAGTACATGGGGAGTGTCACAGCACCTGGGAGTGTCAGAGTGTGTGCACCTGGGGAGTGTCAGAGGTGCACCTGGAAGTGCTCAGAGGTGTAATTTAGAGTGTCGGAGGTGTACCTGGGAGTGTGAGAAGGTACCTGGGAGTGTCTGGGTGTACCTGGGAGTGTCAGAGGTGTACTTGGGAGTGTAAGAAGTGGGTACCTGGGAGTGTCGGAGGTGCACCTGGGAGTGTCGGAGGTGTACCTGAGAGTGTCTGAGTGCACTGGGAGTGTGAGAGGAGGTGTACCTGGGAGTGTCAGAGATGTACCCCAGGAGTGTCAGAGGTGCACCTGGGAGTGCCAGAGGTGCACCTGGGAGTGTCAGAGGTGCACCTGGGAGTGTCAAAGGTGTACCTGGGAGTGTCAGAGGTGTACCTGGGAGTGTCAGAGGTGTACCTGGGAGGTCAGCGTGGTGTACCTGGGAGGTCAGGAGGTGTGTGTGCCCTGGGAGGTGAGAAGTAACTGGGAGGTCGGAGGTGTACCCAGAAATGCTCAGGAGGTGCACTCTGGGAGTGTCAGAGGTGTATCTGGGAGTGTCAGCGGTACCTGGGGAGTGTCTGAGGTGTACCTGGGAGGCTCAGTGACGTGCCTAGGAGTATCAAAGGTGCACTTGAGGCTCAGAGGTGCAATCTTGGAGTGTCTGAGGTGTACCTGGGAGTGTCTGAGGTGTGTACCTGGCTGTGTCGGAGGTGTACCTGGGAGTGTCAGAGGTGTACTTGGGAGTGGGGAGAGGTGTACCTGGGAGGTCAGTGATGTACCTGGGAGTGTGTCAGAGGTACCTGGGAGGTCAGGAGGTGTGGCCTGGGAGTGTCAGAGGTGCTCTGGAGTGTCAATCTGTGTACCTGGGAGTGTCGGAGGTGTACCTGGGAGTGTGAGAAGGCGGTACCTGGGAGTGTCGGAGGTGTACCTGGCATTGTCTGAGGTGTAACTGACAGTGTCAAGTGGTGCAATCTGGGAGTGTCAGCGGTGCACCTGGGAGGTTAGAGGTGTATCAGGAGTGACAGAGTACCTAGGAGGCCGGGAGGTGTACCTGGGAGTGTCAGAGGTGTACCTGGGAGTGTCAGAGGTGTACCTAGGGATTGTCAGAGGTGTACCTGAATTTTGGTGAGGTGTACTGGGAGTGTCAGAGATGTACCTGAGAGTGTCACAGGAGTACCTGGGAGTGTCAGAGGTGTACTTGGGAGGTGGAGAGGTGTACCTAGGAGTATCGGAGGTTTACCTGGGAGTGTCGGAGTTGTACCTGGGAGTGTCGGAGGTGTAACTAGGGAGTGTGAGAAGTGTAACTGGGAGTGCTCAGAGGTGTACCCCTTGAATTTCAGAGGTGTATCTGGAGTGTCAGAGATGTGTACCTGGGAGAGTGTCTCAGGAGCACCTGGGATTGTCAGGAGGTGCACCCAAGGTCGGAGGTAATCTGGGAGTGTGAGAAGTGCACCTGGGAGTGTCGGAGGTGTTCCCTGGGAGGCACGGAGGTGTACCTGGCAGTGTCAGCGGTGCACCTGGGAGGTGAGATGCGGGTACCACTTGAAATGTCAGGGAGTACCTGGGAGGTCAAGGTGCACCTGGGAGTGCCAGGAGGTGTACCTGGGAGTGTCAGGAGGTGTACCTGAAAGTGTCAGGAGGTGTACTTGGGAGTGTCGGAGGTGTACCTGGGAGTGTCAGTGTGTAATCACCTGGGAGTGTCGGAGGCACTGAGTGAGAAGTGCACCTGGAGTGTCTGAGGTGTACCTGGGAGTGCCTGGGAGGTGTACCTAGGGAGGTCAGGAGGTGTACCTGGGAGTGTCTGAGGTGTACCTGGGAGGTCGAAGTTGTGTCTGCGAGTGTCGGAGGCGGACCTGGGAGTGTCAGGAGGTGCACTTGGGAATAACAGAGGTGTACCTGAGTGTGTAAGAGGCGCACCTGGGAATGTCAGAGGTATACCAGGGAGGTCAGTGAAGCAATCTGGGAGTCTCAAAGGTGTACCTGGGAGCACGGAGGTGTACCTGGGAATATCGGAGGTATACCTGGGAGGCCAGAGGTGTACCTGGGAGTCTCAGAGGTGAAACAGGGAGTGCTCAGAGGAGTACCTGGGAGGTCAGGAGGTGTACCTGGGATTATCAGAGGGGTGCCTGGGAGTATCGGAAGTGTACCTGGGAGTGTCAGAGGTGTACCTGGGATATCAGAGGGTGTAAATTTGGGAGGTCAGGAGGTGTACCTGAGTGTCAGGGGTGTAATCTGAGTGTCGGAGGTGTAACTGGATTGTCAGAGGTGTACCAGGGAGTGTCAGTGGAACTACATGTGGACTTCAAAGGTGTACCTGGGAGTATCAGAGGTGTACCTTGGAATATCGAGGCACCTGGGAATATCGAGGTGTACCCAGGGAGTGTCAGAGGGGTGCACCTGGGAACGTCAGGGAGGTACTTGGGAGTGTCAGAGGTGTATCTGGGAGTGTCAAATGATGTACCTGGGAGTGTCTGAGGTGTAACGGTGTACCTGGCAGTGTCTGAGGTGTTGGCAGTGTCTGAGGTTTACCTGGCAGTGTCAGAGGTGCACCTGGTAGTGTCTGAGGTACCTGGGAGTGTCTGAGGTACCTGGGAGTGTCTGAGGTGTACCTGGGAGTGTCTGAGGCCTGGGAGCATCAGAGTGTACCGGGAGTGTCTGAGGTATCTGGGGTGAAGTCAGAGGTGTACCAGTGTCAGAGGTGTACCTGGGAGTGTCAGTTACACCTGGGAGCATTAGAGGGTACCTGGGAGTGTCAGAGGTGTACCTGGAGTGTCAGAGGTGTACCTGGGAGTGTCAGGGTGCACCTGGGAGGCCAGAGGTACCTGGGAGGCCAGAGGTGCACCTGGAGAGTGAAGGGTGTACCTGGGAGTGTCAGTGGTGTACCTGGGAGGCCAGAGGTGTTCCTGGGAGTGTCGGAGGTACCTGGGAGTGTCAGAGGTACCTGGGAGTGTCAGAGGTACCTGGGAGAGTCAGAGGTGCACCTAGAGGTAGGGGTACCTGGGAGAGTCGGAGGTACCTGGAGTGTCTGAGGTACCTGGGAGCTCAGAGATGTACCTGGGAGTGCCAGAGGTGTACCTGGGAGTGTCATAGGTACCAGGAGCGTGTGTAACCTGGGAGTGTCAGAGGTGTACCTGGGAGTGCTGAGAGGTGCCTTGGAAGGTTGGGGTGTACTTGGAGTGTCATGTATACCCAAGAGTGTTCAGAGGTGTACCTAGGAGTGTCTGAGGTACCTGGGAGGTATGAGGCACTGGAGTGTCTGAAGGTGTACCTGGAAGGTCTGAGGTGTACCTGGGAGTGTCAAAGGTGTACCTGAGGGTGTCATTGAGGTACCTGGGAGGTCAGAGGTGTACCTGGGAGTGTCTGAGGTGTACCTGGGAGTGTCAGAGGAGCAACCAGGAGGTCAGAGGTGTACCTGGAGGTCAGAGTGTACATGGGAGCTGTCAGCGGTGTACCTGGGAGTGTCTGAGGGGTACCTGGGAGTGTCAGAGGTGTACCTGGGATTGCATCGGAGGTACCTGGGAGCAGTTGAGGAGGTGTACCTGGAGTGTCTGAGGTGTTCCCTGAGAGGGAGTGTCTGAGGTGTACCTGGCAGTGTCCCAAAGGTGTTCCTGCGCAGTGTCGGAGGTGTACCTGGCAGTGCAGGGGCACCTGGAGTGTCTTGAGTGTACCTGAGTGTCAGAGGTGCACCTGGGAGTGTCTGGTGTACCTGGGAGTGTCTGAGGCCTGGGAGTGTCAGAGGTGCAACTGGGAGTGTCTGAGGCACCTGGGATTAATGGAGGTGTACCTGGATGTCTGAGGTATCTGGCAGTGTCATGGTGTACCTGGGAGGTTGTGTACCTGGGAGGCTGAGGTATACCTGGGAGGTCAGAGGTACCTAGGAGTGTCTGGAGGAATGGGAGCAATGTACCTGGGAGTGCCAGGTGTGTACCTGGGAGTGTCGGAGGCACGGCAGTGTCTGAGGTGTACCCAACGTCAGAGGTGTATCCTGGGAGAGCAAGCCTGAGGTACCTGGGAGTGTCAGAGGTGTACCTGGGAGTGTCTGAGGTGTAACTGGCAGTGTCTGAGGTACCTGGGAGTGCTAGCGGGCACTGGGAGGTCTGAGGTGTACCTGAGAGTGTCAGAGGTGTCACTGGGAGTGTCGGAGGTGTACCTGGGAGTGTCTGAGGTGTACCCAGAGTGTCAGAGGTGTACCTGGGAGTGTCTGAGGTACCTGGGAGTGTCAGAGGTGTACCTGGGAGTAAGCCGGATGTGTACCTGGGAGTGTCTGAGGTGTACCTGGGAGCACAGAGATGTACCAGAGTGTCAGGAGCACTGGAGCAAGGCCAGGTACCTGGGAGCGTCAGCAGATACCTGGGAGTACACAGGTACCTGGGAGGCCAAGGGTACCTGGGAGGTCACAGAGGTGTACCTGGGAGTGCCAGGGTGTACCTTGGGAGGCCAGCGGTATACCCAAGAGCGTCAGAGGTGTACCTGGAGTGTCTGAGGCACCTGGGAGGTATGGAGGAACCTGGAGTGTCAAAGGTGCACCTGAAGAGTCTGAGGTGTACCTGGGATGTCAAAGGTGAACCTGAGGTGTGATTGGTACCTGGGAGTGTGAGAGGTACCTGGGAGTGTCTGAGGTGTTCCTGGGAGTGTCGAGGAGCACCAGGAGGTCAGAGGTACCTGGGAGGCCAGAGGTGGCATCTGGGAGTGTCAGCGGTGCACCTGGGAGGTCTGAGGGGTACCTGGGAGTGTCGGGAGGTGCACCTGGGACTGTCAGAGGTGCACCTGTCAGAGGTGCACCCAGAGTGTCTGAGGTGTTCCTGAGAGTGTCTGAGGTACCTGGCAGTGTCTGAGGTGTCACCTGGCAGGTGTCTGGAGGTGTACCTAGCAGTGTCGTGAGGCACCTGGTAGTGTCTGAGGTACCTGGAGTGCTCGAGGTGTACCTGGGAGTGTCTGAGGTGTACCTGGGAGTGTCTGAGGTGTACCTTGGGAGGTCTCGAGGTACCTGGGAGTGATTTGAGGTGCAATGGGAGCACCTGGTGTGGTCAGGCAGTGTCGAGGTGCAACGGGAGTGTCTGAGGTGCACCTGGGAGCATCGAGGTACCCGGGAGGTCTGAGTGCATCGGAGTATCAAGGTGTACCAGGAGTGCCAGAGATGTACCCAGGAGGTCAGTGGAGTACCTGGGAGTGTCATGGTGTACCTGGGAGCAAGCCAGGAGATGTACTGGGAGTGTCAGTGAGTACCTGAGAGCCACAGGTACCTGGGAGCGTCAGTGGTGATACCTGGGAGTGTTGCAGGTACCTGGGAGGTCAAGGGGTGTACCTGGGAGTGTCATGGTATACCAAGAGTGTCAGAGTGTACCTGGGAGGCCCTGAGGTGTACCTGGGAGTGCAGGAGGTACCTGGGAGTGTCAAGCGTACCTGGAAGAGTCTGAGGTGTACCTGGGAGGTCAAAGGTGTACCTGAGGCCATTGGTGTACCTGGGAGTGAGAGGTGTGTACCCAGAGCGTCTGAGGTGTACCTGAGTGTCAGAGGAGCACCTGGGAGTGTCAGAGTCACCGGAGTGTCAGAGGGTACGTGGGAGGTCAGTGGGGAACCTGGGAGTGTCTGAGGGCACCTGGGAGTGTCAGAGGTGCACCTGGGATTGTCAGGAGGTGCACCTGGGAGTGTCAGAGGTGTAATCCAGAGGCCTGAGGTGCACCTGAGAGGCGAGGTGTACCTGGCAGTGCCTGAGGTGTTCCTGGCAGTGCTGGAGGTGTATCTGCAGGCGGGAGTGCACCTGGTAGTGTCAGAGGTGTACCTGGGATGTCTGAGGTGTACCGGGAGTGCCTGAGGTGTACCTGGGAGTATCGGAGGTGTACCTGGAGTGTCTGAGGTGTACCTGGAGCATCGGAGGTGTGTACCTGGAGTGTCTGAGGTGCATCTGGAGTGTCAGCGTGCACCTGGAGGTCAGTGGTGAAACTGGGAGTGTCACAGCATACATGGGAGCATCAGAGGTGTACCTGGGAGGTCTAGAGGTACCTGGGAGTGTCAGAGGTGTACCTGGGAGCGGGAGGTGCACCTGGAGTGTCGGAGGTGTACCTGGGAGTGTCAGAGGTGTACCTGGGAGGTCAGAGATGTACCAGGAGGTCAGGAGCACCTGGGAGGATGTCAGGTACCTGGGAGCGTCAGGTGTGAACCCAGAGTGCAGGGGTGTACCTGGGAGGTCGGAGGTGTACCTGGGAGTGTCTGAGGTGCACCTGGGAGAGTCAGAGGTACCTGTGAGTGTCAGAGGTGTACCTGGGAGTATCAGAGGCACCTGGGAGGCCTGAGGTGTACCTGGGAGTGTCAGAGGTGTTCTGGAGTGTCGGAGTGTACCTGGGAGGTCGGAGGTGCACTTGGAGTGTCAGAGGTGCACCTGGGAGAGTCAGAGGTGTACCTGGAGGTCAGGGTGGCACCTGGGAGGTCAGAGGTGCACCTGGAGGTCGAGGAACCTAGGAGGTCAGAGATGTACCAGGAGTGTCAGTGAGACCTGGGAGGTGGCTGGTGTACCTGGGAGCGTCAGTGGTGTACCTGGGAGGTCAGAGGTGTACCTGGGAGGCCAGAGGTGCACTGGAGAGTCAGAGGACCTGGTGAGTGTCAGGTGTTACCTGGAGTGTCGGAGGTACCTGGGAGGTCTGAGGTACCTGGGAGAGTCAGGAGATGTACCAGGAGCAAGCCAAAGGGAGTACCTGGGAGAGCAAGTCAACAGGTACCTGGGAGCGGCCAGTGGTGTACCTGGGAGTGTCAGAGGTGTACCTGAGTGTCAAGGGGTGCACCTGGGAGTGTCGGAGATGTACCTGGGAGTGTCAGGGGTGTACCTGGGAGGTCGGCGGTGGTACCTGGGAGGTCAGAGGCACCCAGGAGTATCGAAGTTTACCTGGGAGTGTCGGAGTTGTACCTGGGAGGTCGGAGGTGACCTGGACTGTCGAGCTGTGCAGCCTGGGAGTATCAGAAGTGTACCTGGGAGTGTCAAGGAGTGCACCTGGGAAATGCTGAGGCACCTGGGAGTGTCAGTGAGGTACCTGGGAGTCTCAAAGGTGTACCTAGGAGTATCAAGCACAAACCTGGGAAGGATCGAGGTGTACCTGGGAATATCGTAGCAAAATGGGAGTGCCGAGGTGTACCTGGGAGTGTCGGAGGTGTACCTAGCGTACAGAGTACCTAGGAGTGTTCGAGGTGTTCCTGGAGTGTCAGATGTGTACCTGGGAGTGTCAGAGGTGTACTGGGAACGTCAGAGGTACCTGGAGTGTCGAGGCACCAGAGAGCGTCAGAGGTGCACCTGACAGTGCCGGAGGTAAACCTGGGAGGTCTGGTACCTGGGAGCATCTGTGTACCTGGGAGTGTCCGAGGTGTACCTGGAGAGTCAGAGGTGTACCTGTGGAGGTCAGAGATGTACCCAGAGGTCAGGGTGTACCAGAGGCCAGTGTCAGCACATGAGAACGTCAAAGTGTACCTGGAAGCGTCCTGAGGTGTACCTGAGGGCGCCAGGAGTCAGAGGCACCTGGGAGTGTCTGAGGTGTCACCTCCAAGTGCAGGCACCTGGGAGCGTCAAGGTGTACCTGAAGTGTCTGAGGTGTACCTGGGAGTGTCAAAGGTACCTGAGGGTGTCACAGTACCTGGGAGGTCAGAGGGCACTGGGAGTGCTCTGAGAACCCTGGAGGCCAGAGGAGAACCAGGAGCTGGGAGAGTACCAGGGAGTGTCAGAGTGCACGTGGGAGTGCCAGCCAAAACCTGGGAGTGTCAAGCCGGGTACCTGGGAGTGTCAGAGGTGTACCTGGGAGTGTCAGAGGTGTACCTGGAGCACGAGGTGCACCCAGGAGTGTCTGGAGGTGTTCCCAACACCTGGCAGTGTCTGAAGTGCCATGGAAAACCTGAGTACCGCAGTCAGAGGTGCACCTGGTAGTGTCAATACCCACGAGGTGCACCTGATAGTGTCTGGTACCTGAGAGTCCGGAGGTGTACCTGGGAGTGTCTGAGGTGTACCTGGGAGCAGCCTGAGGTACCAGTACCTGAGCACTGTACCTGAGGTGTACCTGGAGGTCTGAGGTAACCTGGGAGGTTCGAAAATCCCTGAGCATCTGAGGTACCTGGGAGCAAGCCTGAGGTGTCCGGCAGCGCCAGCCGTACCCAAGCCAGTGTGTACATGGAGTGTCAGAGGCAACTTGAGGTCTGAGATGACCGAGTGTATGAGGTACCTGGAGTGTCAAAGGTGTACCTGAAGTGTCTGAGGCAAAAACTGGGAGGCCCATGCGTACCTAGAGGTGCCACAGGCACCCAAGGCCAGATGCACTGGGAGCACTGAGGTGCTCCGGGAGGCCAGAGGAGTACCAGGAGTGCTGAAAATGGGAGGTCAGAGTGCATGGAGCAAGCCAGGTGTACCTGGAGTGCCTGAGGGGTACCTGGGAGTGTCAGAGGGTACCAGAGTGCTCAGAGGTGAACCTGGGAGCCAGAGGCACCAGGAGTGTCTGAGGTGTGAGAGTGTTCAGGCACCTGGCAGTGCCTGAGGTGTTCCTGGCAAAGGCCCAATGTGTACCTGGCAGTGTAAGAGGGAAAAAACCCAGTGTCCGAGTGTAACATGGATGCCTGAGGTAACCTGGGAGTGCCTGACGTGTACCTGGGAGTTTCTGGGTTACCCGGCAGTGCCCGAGGTGTAACCTGGGAGGCCCAGGTACCTGAGCATCGGAGGCACCTAGAGGTCTGAGGTGTATCTGGCAGCGTCACGGTGCACCTGGGAGTCTAAAGTAGTAACCCGAGAGTGCTCGAATATATACCTGGGACATCAGAGGCACCTGGGAGTGCCCGAGGTGTACCTGGGAGTGCCCGAGGTACCTGGAGCGTCAGAGTTGCACCTGGAGTGTCAGAGGTGTACCTGGGAGGCCAGAAAATTGGGAGCACTGGGTGGTGGGTACATGGAGCAAGTTGAAGTGTACCTGGGAGTGTCTGAGGTGGCACCCTGGTGGAGGTGCTGAGGTGCACCTGGGAGGTCAAAGGTGTACCTGGAAGTGTCTGAGGTGTACCTGGAGTGTCAAAGGTGTACCTGAGGGTGCTTGTTGCATACCCAGAAAACAGAAAAAATTGGGAGTGTCTTGAGGTGTTCCTGGGAGTGTCAGAGAGCACCAGGAGCAAGCCAGAGGTGCACCTGGGAGTGTCAGAGCGTGCAATGCGGAAGGCCAGAGGTGCACCTGGAGGGGTGCACCCTGGGGGAGCGTCCGAGGTGTACCTGGGAGGTCAGGAGGTGGCATCTGGAGTGTCAGAGGTGTACCTGAGAGTGTCAGGGGTACCTGGGAGTGTTTATGGTACCTGGGAGTGTCAGAGGTGTTCCAGGAGCGTCGGAGGTGTACCTGGGAGCAAGTCAGGGGTGTACCTGGGAGGCCATTGGCATACCTGGGGAGCGTCAGTAGCACCTGGGGAGGTTGGGAGATGCACCTGGAGTGTCAGATGGGTGTACCTGTAGAAATGTAGAGGCACCTGGGAGTGTCAGGGGTGTACCTGGGAGCAAGCCAGGCACACCAAAGAGCGTCAGAGGTGCACCTGGGAGTGTCTGAGGTGTACCTGGGAGGCAAGGAGGTACTGGGAGTGTCAAGGTGTACCTGGAAGTGCCCAGGTGTACCTGGGAGTGTCAAGGTGCAACCTGAGGGAGGCCACACAGGCACCTGGGGAGGTCAGGAGGTGCAATCTGGGAGTGTCTGAGGTGTTCCCTGGAGTGTCAGAGGAGCACCAGGGAGCAACAGAGGTGTACCCGCAGTGTCAGAGGTATACCTGGCAGTGTCAGGTGCACCTGGAGGACTGTCAGAGGTGCACCTGGTAGTGCCTGAGTGCACCTGGGAGGTCTCAGGCACCTGGAGCAAGTCTGAGGTACCTGGGGAAAGCCCCAGGCACCCGGGAGTCCGAGGTGAACCTGGGACAGCCTGAGGTACCTGGGAGCACGAGTGTACCTGGAAGCAAGCCAGAGGCACCTGTGAGTGTTCGAGGTGTTCCTGGGAGGACAGAGGAGCACCAGGGAGGGTGAGAGGTGTACCTGGGAGGCTGGGAGCAAAATGGGAGGCGGTACCTGGGAGCAGCCTGAGGGCAACGGAAGTGTCAGAGGTGTACCTGGGATTGTCGGAGAAGTACCTGGGAGTGTCAGAGGTGCACCTAGGAGAGTCTAGAGGTGTTCCTGAGAGCAGTCTGAGGTGCACCTGGCAGTGTCTGAGGGCACCTGGCAGTGTCTGGAGGTACCTGGCAGTGTCAGAGGTGCACCTGGTAGGTCTGGAGGTGTACCTGGGAGTGTCTGAGGTGTACCTGGGAGTGTCTTGGAGGTGTACCTGGGAGTGTCTGAGGTGTACCAGAGTGTCTTGAGGTGCAACCTGGGAGAGCCTGAGGTTCTGGGAGTATCGGGAGGTGTACCTGGGAGTGTTCAGGTACCTGGCAAAGCTGGGCCAGAGGGAGGCTGGGGTGGTGAAACCTGGGAGGTTGGGGTTATAACCTGGGAGTGTCGGAGTTGTACCTGGGAGTGTTCGAGGTGTACCTGGGAGGCCAGAGAAAACCAGGAGTGTCAGGAGCACCTGGGAGTGCATTGAAACACCTGGGAGCGTCAGGTGGTGTACCTGGAGGCCTGGAGGGGCACCTGGGATTGTCAGAGGCACCTGAGAGTCAGAGGTGCACCAGGAGTGCAGGGGTGCACCTGGAGAAGCCAGGAGGTGTACCTGGAGAGTCTGAGGTACCTGGAGTGTCAGGAGGTGCACCAGGGAGGCTGAGGTGAGCACCTGGAGTGTCATTGGGTACCTGGGGAGCGCTTGGGTGGTGGCACCTGGGAGTGTCAGGAGGTGTACCTGGGAGTGCCTGAGGGTGTACCTGGGAGGCCAGGAGGTGTGTACCTGGAGTGTCAGGGTGTACCAGAGTGTCAAGCAGTATACCAAAGAGTGTCAGAGGTGTACCTGGGAGGCGTCATGAGGTGTGGCCTGGGAGTGTATGAGGTGTACCTGGGAGTGCTCGGAGGTACCTGGGAGTGTCAGGAGGTGTGACCTGGGAGTGTCTGAGGTACCTGGGAGGTCAGGTGTACCTGGGAGTGTCTGGAGTGTGTACCTTGGGAGCAAGCCTGAGGCAACCTGGGAGTGTCTGAGGTGTCCCTGGGAGTGCCGGAGGCACCTGGGAGTGTCAGAGGTGTACCTGGCAGTGTCAGCTGTAAAAACCTGGGAGTGTCATGAGGTGAACCTGGGAGTGTCAGAGATGTACCTGGGAGTGTCAGGAGTTGTACCTGGGAGTGCCTTGAGGTGTACCTGGGAGTGCCAGAGATGTACCAGGGAGGTCAGTGGTGTACCTGGGAGTGTCAGCAGGTGTAACCTGGGAGCGCTGGAGGTGTACCTGGGAGTGGCCGGAGGTACCTGGGAGTGTCGGAAGTGCACTTGGGAGCAAGCCTGAGGTACCTGGGAGGCCAGACGGGTACCTGGGAGGTGAGAGGTGCACCTGGGAGGCCAGAGGTGTACCTGAGAAAGTCAGTGGTGTACCTGGGAGTGTCGGTGGTGTAGCAATACGTAACTGAACGGCCACGCCTGT
>NW_024738213.1:0-11698 GCF_018991925.1 Homarus americanus
TCAACACCTCACCCCACCAGGATTCAAACCCACGATCTTATAATTGTGACCTGGGTATATGCTACCTCTAGGCCACCAGGACAATAAAAGCAGTCCTAGACTCTACTATATTTCACACAAAGCCTGTTCAACGAGCTTATGTCGCCGTGAACCTCTAATGGGGACCACCCGTGCCGCTTAGGTGATCAAAGCAACGTTTTACCAAATGCGGCTTCAAAACACGAGGGTCCATATATATTTCATTATCCCAATAAAGCACGCGGACTTCTACATATAATCAACACCTAAACCCACCAGGATTTAAACCCACGATCTTATAATTGTGACCGGGGAACGCTACCTCTGGGAATCCAGGAAAATAAAAGCAGTCCTCGACTCTGCTAGATTTCACACAAAGCCTGTTCAACGAGCTTATGTCGCCGTGAACCTCTAATGGGGACCACCCGTGCCGCTTAGGTGATCAGAGCAACGTTTTACCAAATGCGGCTTCAAAACACGAGGGTCCATATATATTTCATTAGCCCAATAAAGCAAGCGGACTTCTACATATAATCAACACCTAAACCCACCAGGATTCAAACCCACGATCTTATAATTGTGACCGGGGTATGCTACCTCTGGGCCACCAGGACAATAAAAGCAGTTCTAGACTCAACTATATTTCACACAAAGCCTGTTCAACGAGCTTATGGCTCGGTGAACCTCTAATGGGGACCACGCTTGCCGCTTAGGTGATGAGAGCAACAATTTACCAAATGCGGCTTCAAAACACCAGGGTCCATATATATTTCATTAGCCCAATAAAGCACGCGGACTTCTACATATAATCAACACCTCACCCCACCAGGATTCAAACCCACGATCTTATAATTGTGACCGGGGTATGCTACCTCTGGGCCACCAGGACAATAAAAGCAGTCCTAGACTCTACTATATTTCACACAAAGCCTGTTCAACGACCTTATGTCGCCGTGAACCTCTAATGGGGACCACCCGTGCCGGTCAGGTGATCAGAGCAACGTTTTACCAAATGCGGCTTCAAAACACGAGGGTCCATATATATTTCATTAGCCCAATAAAGCACGCGGACTTCTACATATAATCAACACTTCACCCCACCAGGATTCAAACCCACGATCTTATAATTGTGACCTGGGTATTCTACCTCTAGGCCACCAGGACAATAAAAGCAGTCCTAGACTCTACTATATTTCACACAAAGCCTGTTCAACGAGCTTATGTCGCCGTGAACCTCTAATGGGGACCACCCGTGCCGCTTAGGTGATCAGAGCAACGTTTTACCAAATGCAGCTTCAAAACACGAAGGTCCATATATATTTCATTAGCCCAATAAAGCACGCGGACTTCTACATATAATCAACACCTAAACCCACCAGGATTTAAACCCACGATCATATAATTGTGACCGGGGAACGCTACCTCTGGGCATCCAGGAAAATAAAAGCAGTCCTAGACTCTGCTATATTTCACATAAAGCCTGTTCAACAAGCTTATGTCGCCGTGAACCTCTAATGGGGACCACCCGTGCCGCTTAGGTGATCAGAGCAACGTTTTACCAAATGCGGCTTCAAAACACGAGGGTCCATATATATTTCATTAGCCCAATAAAGCACGCGGACTTCTACATATAATCAACACCTCACCCCCACCAGGATTCAAACCCACAATCTTATAATTGTGACCTGGGTATGCTACCTCTAGGCCACCAGGACAATAAAAGCAGTCCTAGACTCTACTATATTTCACACAAAGCCTGTTCAACGACCTTATGGCCATGAACCTCTAATGGGGACCACCCGTGCCGCTTAGGGTGATCAGAGCAACGTTTTACCAAATCCGGCTTCGAAACACGTGGATCCATATATATTTCATTAGCCCAATAAAGCACACGGACTTCTACATATAATCAACACCTCACCCCACCAGGATTTGAACCACTATCTTATATTTGTGACCGGGGGACGCTACCTCTGGGCCACCAGGACAATAAAAGCATTCCAAGACTCTGCTATATTTCACACAAAGCCTGTTCAACTACCTTATGGCGCCATGAACCTCTAATGGGGACCACCCGTGCCGCTTAGGTGATCAGAGTAACGTTTAACCAAATGCGGCTTTGAAACCCGAGGATCCATATATATTTCATTAGCCCAATAAAGCACTCGGACTTCTACATATAATCAACACCTCACCCCACCAGGATTCAAACCCACGATCTTATAATTGTGACCGGGGAACGCTACCTCTGGGCCACCAGGACAATAAAAGCAGTCCTAGACTCTGCTATATTTCACACAAAGGCTGTTCAACGAGCTTATGGCGCTGTGAACCACTATAGGGGACCACCCGTGCCAGTTAGGTGATCAGAGCAACGTTTTACCAAATGCGGCTTCGAAACACGAGAATCCATATATATTTCATTAGCCCAATAAACCACGCGGACTTCTACATATATTCAACGCCTCACTCCACCAGGATTTGAAGCCGATCTTCTAATTGTGACCGGGGAACGCTACCTCTGGGCCACCAGGACAATAAAAGCAGTCCTAGACTCTGCTATATTTCACACAAAGCCTGTTCAACGAGCTTATGGCTCCGTGAACCTCTAATGGTGACCACGCGTGCCGCTTAGGTGATGAGAGCAACGTTTTACCAAATGCGGCTTCAAAACACGAGGGTCCATATAGATTTCATTAGCCCAATAAAGCACGCGGACTTCTACATATAATCAACACCTCACCCCACCAGGATTCACACCCACGATCCTATAATTGTGACCGGGGTATGCTACCTCTGCGCCACCAGGACAATATAAGCAGTCCTAGACTCTACTATATTTCACACAAAGCTTGCTCAACGACCTTATGGCGCCGTGAACCTCTTATGGGGACCACCCGTGCCGCTCAGGTGATCAGAGCAACGTTTTACCAAATCCGGCTTGGAAACACGAGGATCCATAAATATTTCATTAGCCCAATAAAGCACTCGGACTTCTACATATAATCAACACCTCACCCCACCAGGATTCAAACCCACGATCTTATAAATGTGACCGGGGAACACTACCTCGGGGCCACCAGGACAATAAAAGCAGTCCTAGACTCTGCTATATTTCACACAAAGCCTGTTCAACGAGCTTATGGCGCTGTGACCCACTATTGGGGACCACCCGTGCCAGTTAGGTGATCAGAGCATCGTTTTACCAAATGCGGCTTCGAAACACGAGGATCCATATATATTTCATTAGCCCAATAAAGCACGCGGACTTCTACATACATTCAACGCCTCACCCCACTAGGATTTGAAGCCGATCTTCTAATTGTGACCGGGGAACGCTACCTCTGAGCCTCCAGGAAAATAAAAGCAGTCCTAGACTCTGCTATATTTCACACAAAGCCTGTTCAACGAGGTTATGTCGCCGTGAACCTCTAATGGGGACCACCCGTGCCACTTAGGTGATCAGAGCAACGTTTTACCAAATGCGGCTTCAAAACACGAGGGTCCATATATATTTCATTAGCCCAATAAAGCACGCGGACTTCTACATATAATCAACACCTCACCCTACCAGGATTCGAACCCACGATCTTATAATTGTGACCGAGGAACGCTACCTATGGGCCACCAGGACACTATAAGCAGTCCTAGACTCTGTTATATTTCACATAAAGCCTGTTCAACGAGCTTATGGCACCGTGAATCAATATACCTCTGGCCACCAGGACACAAAAGCAGTTCTAGACTCAACTATATTTCACACAAAGCCTGTTCAACGACCTTATGGTGAAATGAACCTCTAATGGGGACCACCCATGCCGCTTAGGTGATAAGAGCAACGTTTTACCAAATCCGGCTTGGAAACACGAGGATCCATATATATTTCATTAGCCCAATAGAGCACGCGGACTTCTACATATAATCAACACCTCACCACACCAGGATTTGAACCCACGATCTTATAATTGTGACCGGGGAACGCTACCTCTGAGCCTCCAGGAAAATAAAAGTAGTCCTAGACTCTGCTATATTTCACACAAAGCCTGTTCAACGAGCTTATGTCGCTGAATCCTCTAATGGGGACCACCCAGGCCGCTTAGGTGATCAGAGCAACGTTTTACCAAATGCGGCTTCAAACACTTGGGTCTTATATATATTCTTCTATTAGCCCAATAAAGCACGCCGGACTTCTATATAATCAACACCTCACCCCACCAGATTCGCCAACTCATCTATCTTATAATTGTGACCGAGGAACGCTACCTATGGGCCACCAGACATTATAAGCAGTCCTAGACTCCTCATATATTTCACATAAGCCTGTTCATCTGAACTTATGGCACCGTGAACTACTATAGGGGACCACCCGTGCCGCTTAGGTGATAAGAGCAACGCTTACTCAAATCCGGCTTGAAAACACGAGGATCCATATATATTTCATTAGCCCAATAATGCATGCGGACTTCTACATATAATCAACACCTCACCCCACCAGGATTTGAACCCACGATCTTATAATTGTGACCGGGGTATGCTACCTCTGGGCCACCAGGACAATAAAAGCAGTTCCAGACTCAACTATATTTCACACAAAGCCTGTTCAACGACCTTATGGCGCCATGAACCTCTAATGGGGACCACCTGTGCCGCTTAGGTGATCAGAGCAACGTTTTACCAAATCCGGCTTCGAAACACGTGGATCCATATATATTTCATTAGCCCAATAAAGCACTCGGACTTCTACATATAATCAACACCTCACCCCACTAGGATATGAACCCACGATCTTATAATTGTGACCGGGGACGCTACCTCTGGGCCACCAGGACAATAAAAGCAGTCCTAGACTCTACTATATTTCACACAAAGCCTGTTCAACGAGGTTATGACGCTGTGAACCTCTAATGGGGACCACCCGTGCCGCTTAGGTGATCAGAGCAACGTTTTACCAAATCCGGCTTCGAAACACGAGATCCATATATATTTCATTAGCCCAATAAAGCACGCGGACTTCTACATATAATCAACACCTCACCCCACCAGGATTCAAACCCACGATCTTATAATTGTGACCGGGGAACGCTACCTCTGGGCCACCAGGACAATAAAAGCAGTCCTAGACTCTGCTATATTTCACACAAAGCCTGTTCAACGAGCTTATGGCGCTGTGAACCACTATAAGGGACCACCCGTGCCAGTTAGGTGATCAGAGCAACGTTTTACCAAATGCGGCTTCGAAACCCGAGGATCCATATATATTTCATTAGCCCAATAAAGCACGCAGACATCTGCATAAAATCAACACCTCACCCCACCAGGATTTAAACCCACGGTCTTATAATTGTGACCGGGGAACGCTACCTCTGGGCCTCCAGGAAAATAAAAGCAGTCCTAGACTATGCTATATTTCACACAAAGCCTGTTCAATGAGCTTATGTCGCCGTGAACCTCTAATGGGGACCACCCGTGCCGCTTAGATGATCAGAGCAACGTTTTACCAAATGTGGCTTCAAAACACGAGGGTCCATATATATTTCATTAGCCCAATAAAGCACGCTGACTTCTACATATAATCAACACCTAAACCCACCAGGATTCAAACCCACGATCTTATAATTGTGACCGGGGTATGCTACCTCTGGGCCACCAGGACAATAAAAGCAGTTCTAGACTCAACTATATTTCACACAAAGCCTGTTCAACGACCTTATGGCGCCATGAACCTCTAATGGGGACACCTGTGCCGCTTAGGTGATCAGAGCAACGTTTTACCAAATCCGGATTCGAAACACGTGGATCCATATATATTTCATTAGCCCAATAAAACACTCGGACTTCTACATATAATCAACACCTCACCCCACTAGGATATGAACCCACGATCTTATAATTGTGACCGGGGTATGCTACCGCTGGGCCACCAGGACAATAAAAGCAGTCCTAGACTCTACTATATTTCACACAAAGCCTGTTCAACGAGGTTATGACGGTGTGAACCTCTAATGGGGACCACCCATGGCGCTTAGGTGATTAGAGTAACGTTTAACCAAATGCGGCTTCGAAACCCGAGGATCCATATATATTTCATTAGCCCAATAAAGCACGCAGACATCTGCATATAATCAACGCCTCACCCCACCAGGATTTAAACCCAATATCTTATAATTGTGAAAGGGGAACGCTACCTCTGGGACACCAGGAAAATAAAAGCAGTCCTAGACTCTACTATATTTCACACAAAGCCTGTTCAACGACCTTATGGCGCCATGAACCTCTAATGGGGACCACCCGTGCTGCTTAGGTGATTAGAGCAACGTTTTACCAAATCCGGCTTCGAAACACGTGGATCCATATATATTTCATTAGCCCAATAAAGCACGCGGACTTCTACATATATTCAACGCCTCACGCCACCAGGATTTGAAGCCGATCTTCTAATTGTGACCGGGGAACGATACCTTTGGGCCACCAAGACAATAAAAGCAGTCCTAGACTCTGCTATATTTCACACAAAGCTTGTTCAACGAGCTTATGGCTCCGTGAACCTCTAATGGGGACCACGCGTGCCGCTTAGGTGATGAGAGCAACGTTTTACCAAATGCCGCTTCAAAACACGAGGGTCGATATATATTTCATTAGCCCAATATAGCACGCGGACTTCTACATATAATCAACACCTCACCCCACCAGGATTCAAACCCACGATCTTATAATTGTGACTGGGGTATGCTACCTCTGCGCCACCAAGACAATAAAAGCAGTCCTAGACTCTACTATATTTCACACAAAGCCTGTTCAACGACCTTATGGCGCCGTGAGCCTCTAATGGGGACCACCCGTGCCGCTTAGGTGATAAGAGCAACGTTTTACCAAATCCGGCTTGGAAACACGAGGATCCATATATATTTCATTAGCCCAATAGACACGAGACTTCTACATATAATCAACACCTCACCCCACCAGATTCAAACCCACGATCTTATAATTGTGACCGGGAACGCCACTTGGGCCAATACCAGGACAATAAAAGCAGTCCTAGACTCACATATTTCACACAAAGCCTGTTCAACGAGCTTATGGCGCTGTGAACCACTATAAGGGACCACCTGTACAGTTAGGTGGATCAGGAGTAACGTTTTTACCAAATGCGGCTTCGAAACACGAGGATCCATATATATTTCTTATTAGGCCCAATAAAGCACGTGGACTTCATACAAATCAACACCCCACTCCCACCACAGGATTTAAACCCACGATCTTATAATTGTGACCGGGGAACGCTACCTCTGGGCCTCCAGGAAAATAAAAGCAGTCCTAGACTATGCTATATTTCACACAAAGCCTGTTCAACGACCTTATGGCGCCGTGAGCCTCTAATGGGGACCACCCATGCCGCTTAGGTGATCAGAGCAACGTTTTACCAAATCCGGCTTGGAAACACGAGGATCCATATATATTTCATTAGCCCAATAAAGCACTCGGACTTCTACATATAGTCAACACCTCACCCCACCAGGATTCAAACCCACGATCTTATAATTGTGACCGGGGAACGCTACCTCTGGGCCACCAGGACAATAAAAGCAGTCCTAGACTCTGCTATATTTCACACAAAGCATGTTCAACGAGCTTATGGCGACGGCGACGTGAACCTCTAATGGGGACGACCCATGCCTCTTAGGTGATCACAGCAACGTTTTACTAAATGCGGCTTCGAAACTCGAGGATCCATATATATTTCATTAGCCCAATAAAGCACACGGACTTCTACATATAATCAACACCTCCCCCCACCAGGATTTGAACCCACTATCTTATATTTGTGACCCGGGGACGCTACCTCTGGGCCACCAGGACAATAAAAGCATTCCAAGACTCTGCTATATTTCACACAAAGCGTGTTCAACGACCTTATGGCGCCATGAACCTCTAATGGGGACCACCCGTGCCACTTAGGTGATCAGAGTAACATTTAACCAAATGCGGCTTTGAAACCCGAGGATTCATATATATTTCATTAGCCCAATAAAGCACTCGGACTTCTACATATAATCAATACCTCACTCCACCAGGATTCAAACCCACGATCTTATAATTGTGACCGGGGAACGCTACATCTGGGCCACCAGGACAATAAAAGCAGTCCTAGACTCTGCTATATTTCACACAAAGCCTGTTCAACGAGCTTATGGCGCTGTGAACCACTATAGGTGACCACCCATGCCAGTTAGGTGATCAGAGCAACGTTTTACCAAATGCGGCTTCGAAACACGAGGATCCATATATATTTCCTTAGCCCAATAAAGCACGAGGACTTCTACATATATTCAGCGCCTCACGCCACCAGGATTTGAAGCCGATCTTCTAATTGTGACCGGGGAACGCTACCTCTGGGCAACCAGGACAATAAATGCAGTCCTAGACTCTACTATATTTCACACAAAGCCTGTTCAACGACCTTATGGCGCCATGAACCTCTAATGGGGACCGCGTGCGGCCGTTGATGAGCAACGTTTTTTACCAAATGCAGCTAAACACGAGGATCCACATATATTTCATTAGCCCAATAAAGCACTCGGACTTCTACATATAATCAACACCTCACCCCACCAGGATTCAAACCCACGATCTTATAATTGTGACCGGGGAACGCTACCTCTAAGCCTCCAGGAAAATAAAAGCAGACCTAGACTCTGCTATATTTCACACAAAGCCTGTTCAACGAGCTTATGTCGCCGTGAACCTCTAATGGGGACCACCCGTGCCGCTTAGGTGATCAGAGCAACGTTTGCAAATCCGGCGACACGAGGATCACATACTAACAATTATTGTCGGCACTCAGACTTCTGCATAATCAGCACCTCCACACCAGTTGAAACCCGTCGTATAGTGGCGGCGGAGAACGCTACTCTGAGCTGGGAAAATAAGCAGTCCTAGACTCTGCTATATTTCACACAAAGCCTGTTCAACGAGCTTATGTCGCCGTGAACCTCTAATGGGGACCACCCGTGCCGCTTAGGTGATCAGAGCAACGTTTTACCAAATGCGGCTTCAAAACACGAGGGTCCATATATATTTCATTAGACCAATAAAGCACGGGGACTTCTACATATAATCAACACCTCACCCCACCAGGATTCAAACCCACGATCTTATAATTGTGACCGGGGAACGCTACCTCTGGGCCAACAGGACAATAAAAGCAGTCCTAGACTCTGCTATATTTCACACAAAGCCAGTTCAACGAGCTTATGGCGCTGTGAACCTCTAATGGGGACCACCCGTGCCGCATAGGTGATCAGAGCAACGTTTTACCAAATCCGGCTTCGATACACGAGGATCCATATATATTTCATTAGCCCAATAACGCACGCGAACTTCTACATATAATCAACACCTCACCCCACCAGGATTCGAACCCACGATCTTATAATTGTGACCGAGGAACGCTACCTATGGGCCACCAGGACACTATAAGCAGTCCTAGACTCTGTTATATTTCACATAAAGCCTGTTCAACGAGCTTATGGCACCGTGAACCACTATAGGGGACCACCCGTGCCGCTTAGGTGATAAGAGCAACGTTTTACCAAATTCGGCTTGGAAACACGAGGATCCATATATATTTCATTAGCCCAATAATGCATGCGGACTTCTATATATAATCAACACCTCACCCCACGAGGATTGGAACCCACGATCTTATAATTGTGACCGGGGAACGCTACCTCTGGGCAACCAGGACAATAAATGCAGTCCTAGACTCTACTATATTTCACACAAAGGCTGTTCAACGACCTTATGGTGCCATGAACCTCTATTGGGGACCACCCGTGCCGCTTAGGTGATAACAGCAACGTTTTACCAAATCCGGCTTGGAAACACGAGGATCCATATATATTTCATTAGACCAATAGAGTAGGCGGACTTCTACATATAATCAGCACCTCACCCCACCAGGATTTGAACCTACGATCTTATAAATGTGACCGGGGAACGCTACCTCTGGGCAGCCAGGACAATAAAAGCAGTCCTAGACTCTACCATATTTCACACAAAGCCTGTTCAACGAGCTTATGGCGGTGTGAACCTCTAATGGGGACCACATGTGCCGCTTAGGAGATCAGAGCAACGTTTTACCAAATCCGGCTTGGAAACCCGAGGACCCATATATATTTCATTAGCCCAATAAAGCACGCAGACTTCTGCATATAATCAACGCCTCACCCCACCAGGATTTAAACCCACGATCTTATAATTGTGAAAGGGGAACGCTACCTCTGGGCCACCAGGAAAATAAAAGCAATCCTAGACTCTGCTATATTTCACACAAAGCCTGTTCAACGAGCTTATGGCTCCGTGAACCTCTAATGGGGACCACGCGTGCCGCTTAGATGATGAGAGCAACGTTTTATCAAATGCGGCTTCAAAACACGAGGGTCCATATATATTTCATTAGCCCAATAAGAGCACGCGGACTTCTACATATAATCAACACCTCACCCCACCAGGATTCAAACCCACGATCTTATAATTGTGACCGGGGCATGCTACCTTTGGGCCACCAAAACAATAAAAGCAGTCCTAGACTTTACTATATTTCACACAAAGCCTGTTCAACGACCTAATGGCGCCATGAACCTCTAATGGGGACACCCGTGCCGCTTAGGTGATCAGAGCAACGTTTTACCAAATCCGGCTTCGAAACACGTGGATCCATATATATTTCATTAGCCCAATAAAGCACGCGGACTTCTACATATAATCAACACCTCACCCCACCAGGATTTGAACCCCCGATCATATAATTGTGACCGTGGAACGCTACCTCTGGGACACTAGGACAATAAAAGCAGTCCTAGACTCTGCTGTCTTCACAAGCCTGTTCAACGAACATGGCGGCGTGAACCTCTAATGAGGGACGACCCATTGCCTCTTCTTAGGTGATCAGGCAACGTTTTTACTAAATCGGCTTCGACTCGAGATCATATATGTTTCATTATTGTCGTAACAGGACTACCGCCCATAATCAACACAGGATTCAAGCCCACGATCATATAGTCATGACCGGGGAACGCAACCTCTGGGCCACCAGGACAATAAAAGCAGTCCTAGACGCTGCTATATTTTACACAAAGTCTGTTCAACGAGCTTATGGCGCTGTGAACCACTATAGGGGACCACCCGTGCCAGTTAGGTGATCAGAGCAACGTTTTACCAAATGCGGCTTCGAAACACGAGGATCCATATATATTTCATTAGCCCAATAAAGCACGCGGACTTCTACATATATTCAACGGCTCACCCCACCAGGATTTGAAGCCAATCTTCTAATTGTGACCGGGGAATGCTACCTCTGGGCCACCAGGAAAATAAAAGCAGTCCTAGACTCTGCTATATTTCACACAAAGCCTGTTCAACGAGCTTATGGCTCCGTGAACCTCTAATGGGGACCACGCGTGCCTCTTAGGTGATGAGAGCAACGTTTTACCAAATGCGGCTTCAAAACACGAGGGTCCATATATATTTCATTAGCCCAATAAAGCACGCGGACTTCTACAAATAATCAACACCTCACCCCACCAGGATTCAGAACCACGATCTTATAATTGTGACCGGGGTATGCTACCTCTGGGCCACCAGGACAATAAAAGCAGTCCTAGACTCTACTATATTTCAC
>NW_024738214.1:0-16089 GCF_018991925.1 Homarus americanus
CCATCGATACCATATTCACTAGCACCAAAAATACTACCATCACCACCGACACCATACCTACCACCAGCATAAATATCACTATCACCACCGACACCATACCTACCACTATCATCATCAAGTATTGTTTACTATGACTGGTTATCCCAAACTGTAAACAAGACGAAGATAACAAAAAACATGTTATCTTGGCCGTGTTATCAATCTGTGTTATCTTGGTAGCATTTAAAGGATAACCATTAACTCCCAAGTTTCAATTCCCTGTTTTAAATATTTTACGAACTTGAAAAACAAAATCTAGTTATCGTGGCAATTGATGAGGATAACCGTAGACTTGTGTTAACTTAGCGGTACTGCCAATTCGGGTTTAATTCGCCATATATAAATTTCTATAGTTTTCGGTATATCTATATAATTAATTTAGGTTTTTAACCATCTATATAATTACCCCATTCATTATATAAGAGGGATATATTTTTGTATTATTGTAGGTATATTTCCAGCTCTCATAATATAGGCGGGATATATTATAATTGACGTTATATTAGCTGTATTTATGAGCTATATTAGGAGGAAACTCGAAAGGCAGTTTGATGAGACAAAAAATAACTGGTTTTGTTTTCATTAGCCTCTACTGTAGGTATTTAAATGGAATTCTTAGTTTCCCACTTAAGGAGATGGAAAAGATTAATTCGTTTTCCATTATCGCCTGTAATTAATATCAATACGTAACACCACTTTAAAAAAAATTACTCTGATATTCATATAAAAAATAGCCTAAACTTTGAATTAAGGTATAGCAAAAATCATCTTAGGTTATACGTAAATATACTTAAATCGGGTCATATCTATAATCTGTCTTTAAATATTCCCTAAATATACCTAAGCCAACCTCATCCTTAAAGTTACAACTCAAAATATGTCTCAAGTTTGACCTAGTAACACCTCAAGGACAGCTGAGGGCAACACAAGGGAAGACGATAAAAACTTCTCGTGGTTGAAATAATTACTTGAAGTGAGGGAGTCCGGCCAAGAGAGACATAACACACACCCATTTAAAGAGGTCAGTTTCTTCAGGGTTTCATTCATTCATTTACTTAGTTTTTGTTATTAATATTTGGTCATAATGGAGAGATTATTCTGGTTTTCGTTATTTTTCTTAATATTCTTTCTTTCTTGTTTGTTTTTCTTTCTTTCTTCTGTTTCTGCTTTTTATTTTTTTTCACCTGCAACTTATTTGTTTTTCTTATTTTTCTCTTCTTTCATCATCTGCTTCTATTTTTCTTCTTTCTTCAGCTTTTCTTCCTTCCTTCTTCTTCTTCTCATTAATATTACCATCATCATTATTATTATTATTGCAAAGATCATTATTTTAATTTCCCTTGCTATTTACATCAATACAAAATACAGTAAATAAATTTCAATCTTTTCTTTCCATCGCTATGACGTAAACAAAATTTTTTTCTTCCTGAAGTAAAAAATAAAATACCAATCAAACTCACTAATGAATATGAAGTCGATTTCTTGATTTATAATGTCCTCAGTAAGGGTTGAGGCGTTTAGTAAATTCTCTTGATGTTTGTAATTGATTAAACATTTCTTCCTTACCTGTAATGTGGGCCAGGTAGAGGGTGTTACCTGTCCTCGTGTTCCAGGTAAGCCCAATAAACAGATTGTGTAATCCTTTTATGGTGAACGGGAGATGTGTCTTATTAGGACATGTAAGTTAATATTTTAGGACATGTAAGTTAATATTTTAGGACATGCAAGTTAATATTTTACAAAATTTTCAAGACATTTATTTTTTTTTCCTTGGGTAATTAAAATTCTTGTTCTTGTGACATTAAATAACTCGCCTTTGTTTATGGCATTTAAATGAACTTAGTTTTAAAGCGTGTTTCAGGATATTTAAAGCCCGTCACTTACGTCACTAAATATTACGTCTTCTTAGGTTAGGTTAGTGAGGCAGAAAAATTTTAATACTGAAGAATGTAGAATAATTTAATACTCCCGTAAATAATAATAAGAATAATGTAAATTTATGATAGAATGTTCGTGTTAGTCTCATTATAATAATTAATAGAATCTAAAAAAATTAATAAATTAAAATAGTTAATTTTTATTTTTGTAGTAAAGTATTTTAATTTTGTGATTGATAGTAAAGTAAAATATGGGGAAAATCAACGTGTTTAGTATTACTGTGTCATCTAGAACCGTGTATTTTCCGCCTAGGTCGAGATATCAAATTCAAATCCAAATCTTACAATGGCAGGGCTATCCTGCTATCCTTGCTATCTAGTGCTGAAGACCTATTGCAGTATCGAGATATCAATCTTTAATATATTCACTGTTAGATATCCTCTTTGCTATTTCTCGTTACTTAACAATAAGACAATTTCTTCTTCAATCTAATATAACGCGAAGATATCCAGAACGTATTAAATATGTCTCTCAGTAGTTCTCCAAGTACCTCGTTAAGTGGGTAATTATTCCAGACACAATTAGTCGTAAGTCCGCGTACCTTCGTCCAAAATAGGCCTTTGTAATTTGAGAATTTTACGGTTTCATAGATTTTGATATTTTACAAAGAGGAAATACATTGCTAATAATAACGTAATGTTCCTTTGTATGTAAGTATGTATGTATGTATGTATGTATTATCTGGAGTGTGTAATCCTACTGAACGGCTTATGTATACATTTAATAACACTCATACATAATAATACACCATCCAGCTGTTATAATAGATGTTGTATATTATGTATTTCTATATACACATACACTAATATACGGTGTAATTTATACGTTATTTCTGTGGTGTAATAACTAGTAAACTTACACGACACAAGACTAGAAAATTACTTACATTTATCGTAAATTAGAAAAAATAAACTTAACTAGTAAATACAGGTACAAAATCAGGTCTAGTATACAGGTACAGTGATCTCTCGGCCGTGAGTTGAATACCTTTATAAGACAAGTAAATATTAGTTACAGTATCTTGTAATGTAAAGTGATACATTTCAGTAGTAAAAATACAGAGTTATGTTTAGCATTTAGGGTTTTTTTTTTGATGGTGTTAATGATTAATATAATTTACAGGTGGTAATATAAATAAAACTAACTTTTTCACCATTTCTGTTTGAACCACTTAAATTTTTTTTGTCCCGTAAGTGGTAAATCAAGAATCTCACTTGAATAATGAATTGTACCACTTAAAACATAACTGTATTAAGTGGATTTCCTAATTAATTCCAAATATTCTTAACTGAACTATGTAATTTAACTGTACAATAATAATAAAAATAAACTGGTCTAATATTATAAATACCCATAAAATAATTAACTCAAGTATTATAAGTGGATTAAAGACAGTCCAAACAAATTCCTTCTATTAATTACACTAACCTTTGATGACTTAAAAGAAATAATAATAGTATATTTTCTTGCTATAATGAACAGGTCTTTCAAGGGTTGTCTAAGAAAGGCATTCAGATACACGCTAATTAAGAGCTGGTTACCATAAATTAATTAAATGTCAATATCAATTAACTCTTCTTCAACATCTTAAGTTCTGGTATCGATGAGAATTAATATATATTCGTTTAGTAATATATAGTAAATTATATATTTTTTTTATATACGACTATTTTACGAGTCTTTAGCGATACATAATTAATCGCTGTATGATATATGAAAAATTTCCATGACTGTACCGCCGTTGTGAGCCGTTTTAGGGTGATTATAACAGTAGCCTTATAGATAGTTTACAGGACGATGATAACAGTAGCCTTAGAGATAGTTTACAGGACGATGATAACAGTAGCCTTAGAGATAGTTTACAGGACGATGATAACAGTAGCCTTAGAGATAGTTTACAGGACGATGATAACAGTAGCCTTAGAGATAGTTTACAGGACGATGATAACAGTAGCCTTAGAGATAGTTTACAGGACGATGATAACAGTAGCCTTAGAGATAGTTTACAGGACGATGATAACAGTAGCCTTAGAGATAGTTTACAGGACGATGATAACAGTAGCCTTAGAGATAGTTTACAGGACGATGATAACAGTAGCCTTAGAGATAGTTTACAGGACGATGATAACAGTAGCCTTAGAGATAGTTTACAGGACGATGATAACAGTAGCCTTAGAGATAGTTTACAGGACGATGATAACAGTAGCCTTAGAGATAGTTTACAGGACGATGATAACAGTAGCCTTAGAGATAGTTTACAGGACGATGATAACAGTAGCCTTAGAGATAGTTTACAGGACGATGATAACAGTAGCCTTAGAGATAGTTTACAGGATGATAACAGTAGCCTTAGAGATAGTTTACAATAGAAGGAGGAGGTTAATAATAAGACTGAGAAATGTAGGAGGAGGAGGAGGTGAGAGAGAAGGAGAATAACGAAAGAGGAAACACAGGACCGAAAAATAACGAAGAAAAATGATGAGAGGAAGACAAAGTAGAGAGAGAGAGAGAGAGAGAGAGAGAGAGAGAGAGAGAGAGAGAGAATAACAACAAATAACGAAAGAAAAAATACGATAACGACAAAAATACAAAGAAAACCCAAGCGGCAGAGACTAAACACAAACACGGGAATAAACAAACCACAATAAGATAAACAAGGCATATAAACAAAAGATTAATAACTGATAACGAAAAAACTAGCAGGTGATAACGAGATAAGTGTCAATACAGAAGATAACTATAGATAACACAATATTTTCATTAACATTATGAATTATAGGATTTATTAATATGGGATATAATTACACTATAACTTCCTATATATCAATTTATTAGTATTGTATACATGTTAACCTGAACTATATCACGTTAGAGTTTGTTTATGACAGTATGTGTTGGTGTTGAGTAGATCACCTGTAATTAGCGTCATTTAACAGGTGACACTGCAGCGAGTATACAGGTGAGACAGGCGGGGTAGTTCCAAGGAGTGAAATCAGTGACAGGTGTAAGGGGAGTGACAGGTGTAGGGGGAGTGACAGGTGTAGGGGGAGTGACAGGTATAGGGGGAGTGACAGGTGTAGGGGGAGTGACAGGTATAGGGGGAGTGACAGGTATAGGGGGAGTGACAGGTGTAAGTGGAGTGACAGGTGTAAGTGGAGTGACAGGTGTAAGTGGAATGACAGGTGTAAGTGGAGTGACAGGTATAGGGGGAGTGACAGTTATAGGGGGAGTGACAGGTGTAGGGGGTGTGACAGGTGTAGGGGGTGTGACAGGTGTAGGGGGTGTGACAGGTGTAGGGGGTGTATTTCTAAGCAGTGTAGTTGAAACAGGTATAACACACATTGGTGGAGTACACATCAACACCTCCGCTAAACACCCTCCACATATACTCAACACACCCAGGGCCACGTAACACAGTGTTGGTAGGCTTTGGCGGCCATGTCGTGACACCGGCCGTCAGAATCTCCCAGCAAAAGGTAAACAAGATGGCGGCCCCCCCATCCTACATATCAACAACTCATCCTGAAATATCCCACCTGGACCCTCTACTAGTGGGAGTCGAACCCTGAATTCAGATTAGACTGCCAATACGGCCCGGGAGATCAGCGAGGTCAACCTAATGGAACTTTACACACACTACACTAATCACAAACTCATTCTATCTTAAGTTATTTTAAGCCAATGAAGCTGGATTCAGTAACTCGTAAGACAAATTTCCAACTGGAGGCTTGAGGCAGCATTATAGTGCCTCACCTCAGCGATCGTAAGACAACAGGTGGCACTCTCACAGTAAGATGGCACCGTCGTTCTTACCATAAACAGACGATCGAGAGGAAATTTTTTCGGGGTACAAATCTTTGAGAACATTGGCAGTAAGTGGATGGCTGGCCGTTCAGGTGTAGCGGGCGGAGGGTGATGAGTGGCTACCGTGGGGACAGGTGAAGGTGAGTTACGATGCACCGTGTCTTAAGTAATGACTCGACCGGTTGAATTATATATCCACCAACTGATGACAAAAAAAAAATTCCACCATAAAACACCAAAATCCTCAAACAATCGTCCATCAATTTTTTTCCCTCGTAACTTAGGAGGAAAAATAAATAAATAAAACACACATCCAAGTCATTAAAAAAAAGTCTCGGTGTAGTTTCGACGCCATTTTGACCGCCATCCTTCTGTAGTATGCTGTAGTGGACCAAATAGACGCATCCTAAATTCTTCACTTAAAAGGGGAGGATATTTCCACGGGAGGGCCTTTGAGAATCAGAGTCTAGGGAATTAAAACGTGAAAGAACTGAAGCTGGTAGGATTTTCCCCAATTTATTACGCTGAAAAGGATTGTGGTGGGGGAAAAGAGAGGGGAGAGGAGAGGGGGAAGGGAGCGATTGTGTCCTGTAAGGGAGAAAGGGAGGGGAGGATTGTGTCATGGGAACGGGAGGGGGATTATCATGGGAGGGAAAGAGGGAGAGATGTGTTCTGGAAGGGGGAGGGTTGTGTCGCAGAAGGAGGGGAGGGGGAGTGTCAAAAGGAGAGTGGGCATTAGAGGGCAAGATGTCTGAGAGGAAAGTAGTAGGTGAGGAGGCGTGGTGTTGTAGTAGACAGGAGGAGGCGTGGTGTTGCAGTAGGCAGGAGGAGGCGTGGCGTGGTAGTAGGCAGGAGGAGGCGTGGCGTGGTAGTAGGCAGGAGGAGGCGTGGTGTTGTAGTAGGCAGGAGGAGGCGTGGTGTTGTAGTAGGCAGGAGGAGGCGTGATGTTGTAGTAGGCAGGAGGAGGCGTGGTGTGTAGTAGGCAGGAGGAGGCGTGGTGTTGTAGTAGGCAGGAGGAGGCGTGGTGTTGTAGTAGGCAGGAGGAGGCGTGGCGTGTTAGTAGGCAGAAGGAGGCGTGGTGTTGTAGTAGGCAGGAGGAGGTGTGGCGTGTTAGTAGGCAGGAGGAGGCGTGGCGTGGTAGTAGGCAGGAGGCGTGGCGTGGTAGTAGGCAGGAGGAGGCGTGGTGTTATGTAGTAGGCAGGAGGAGGCGTGGCGTGTTAGTGAGCAGAAGGAGGCGTGGTGTTGTGGTAGGCAGGAGGAGGCGTGGTGTTGTAGTAGGTAGGAGGAAGCGTTGTGTGCGTGAACAGGAGGAGGCGTGGCGTGGTGGTAAGGCAGGAGAGGCGTGGTGTTGTAGTAGGTGAGGAGGCGTGGTGTTGTAGTAGACAGGAGGAGGCGTGGCGTGGTAGTAGGCAGGAGGAGGCGTGGTGTTGTAGTAGGCAGAAGGGGGCGTGGTGTTGTAGTAAGCAGGAGGAGGCGTGGTGTTGTAGTAGAGTAGGCGTGGTGTTGTAGTAGACAGGAGGAGGCGTGGTGTTGTAGTAGACGGGAGGGAGGCGTGGCGTGGAAGTAGGCAGGAGGGAGGCGTGGTGTTGTAGTAGACAGGAGGAGGCGTGGTGTTGTAATCAGACAGGAGGAATTGTGGCGTGGAAGTAGGCAGGAGGAGGCGTGGCGTGGTAGTGGAGCAGGAGGGAGGCTGGTGTGAGTGACAGCCAGGAGGAGGCGTGGCGTGGTAGTAGGCAGAAGGGGGCGTGGTGTTGTAGTAGTAGACAGAGGAGGAGGCGTGGTGTGGTAGTAGGCAGAAGGGGGCGTGGTGTCGGGAGCGGGCAGTAGGGGGCGTGGTGGGCAGGGGGAGGGTGGCGTGGGACAGCGATGGCGGCGCGCCTTGCCTCGCCCTCACGATCAATATGACCCCGGCTCCCCTCCCCTCATTACCGCTACCCCCGGGCTCTCCCTGCCTGCCCCTACCCTGCCCAGCCTCCCTACCTGATCCTACCCTGGCCAGCCTCCCTACCTGTCCCTACCCTGGCCAGACTCTGTGCCTGACCCTACCCTGGCCAGCCTCCCTACCCTGGCCAGCCTCCCTACCCTGGCCAGCCTCCCTACCCTGGCCAGCCTCCCTACCTAGCCAGCCTCCCTACCCCTGTGCCTCCCTACACCTAGCCAGCCTCCCCTACCTAGCCTCTGTGCCCTGACCCTACCCTGGCCAGCCTCCCTACCTGATCCTACACTGGCCAGCCTCCTACCTGGCCAGCCTCCTACCTGTCCCCCTGGCCAAGCCTGGCCTGACCCTACCTGGAAAGTCTCTGTGCCTGACCCTGGCCAGCCTCTGGCCACTAACCCGACCTGACCTGGCCAAACTCTGTACCTGACATGACCCAACCTAACCTAAAACACAATTTGCTAAACTGAACACGACTAAACCATGCTGCTATCTATCTAAATTTTGTCAAGCTCAAATAATCCTTGTCACCACTGTCATACACCCACCAACCCACAGTCATACACCCACCAACCTACAGTCATACACCCATCAACCCACAGTCATACACCCACCAACCCACAGTCATACACCCACCAACCCAGTCATACACCCATCAACCTACAGTCATACACCCACCAACCCACAGTCATACACCCACCAACCCACAGTCATACACCCACCAACCCACAGTCATACACCCATCAACCCACAGTCATACACCCATCAACCCACAGTCATACACCCACCAACCCACAGTCAAACAGCCACCAACCCACAGTCATACACCCAGCCTCTGTATCTGACTTTACCTGACCTGACTTAACCAGATCCAATCAAGAAACCCATTATTTTTCACCTCTATTACACCTTGAAGCAGGTATCGAGGCCACCTGACCTGTCCTCAATTACTCTGCAATATTCCCAAGGCATCTGACCACCTCTGCTAGCGTATTCGGTACACCTAACATGACATGACCTGACATGACCTGACCTGACCTGGCCTGACCTCCAAGAACGAGAAAATAAACCCAAGATCTATTTAAATCTAACCCAGAAATTTAAACCTTCAATATATTTGTTTTTAGTTCATTTGTTATGTCTTTGTTTTGCTCTTGTGTTTACGGTTCTTGTTTATGAATTAAAGAAACAATAAGAGAATCCAGCCCGTCAAACTTCTACTGATAATCACAACTCGAATTATGCAACTGAAGAACAACAACAACAATAAGAAGAACAAGAACAAAAAAAAACCGCAGGATATAATTCCTATAGAACCTCATGACTAGTTTATTAATGCCTTAAGAAACACTAACAACAATCCTCAGCCAACACGGACCTACAAAACATCAACAAGGTGACGACAACAACAGCTCAAACGCTCCAGCTTAACACCTACAAATTTCCGGGAGTTTAGTGTCGCTACATGAAACAAACACGGCGGCGAGTCCTACAGCTACACACTGTAATGGTCGGCGGAGCAAAGGACGAGACAGCGACGCGTACTCATTGGTGGAGCTTTAATAACAACAGCATGTGGTAACTAGGAGATGTGTGTGTGTTGTGAGGTAGTGAAGGACCACAACATCTCACGTTTTGTGTTACACGTCAAAGACTGAACAATGTGAAGCAGCGGCCCTCCCCCCACACCACGCTGCCTGTAGTAACACCACCGTTAATAAAGGACAAAACGGTACAATATGGAGGTGGGGGGTGGCGTGTGGACAAGGCACGAGAGAGCGGCCTTGTTAATATGATGGTCACCAGACACGGCCAACACCAGGTGGCGGGTGTAGCTCTTCCTGCTGAATAAAAACCAAGAGCGAGTTTGACGACGCTACACGAACACCGTCCTCAAGGGGGACATCTTGGACTCGAGTGTGAGAGATAGAGACTCCCAAACAATGAAACACGTCTGGTTAATTCCTTCACTTTTATATAAGAACACATTCGTCTTCAACTAAACACGATTTCTTTTCAACTTCTCCTAAAAAAATTCCTCTTCGACTCCAAGGCTGAAATTCGAGTCCCACTTGAAACGAATAAAATAAAATATATGTGAAGAGAAAATGTAAATAGTGTGTTTGACTGTGTGAGGCTGATGGAAGCAACACTAATTATGCTGTATAATGGGTTGTGTTCAGTAAGGTCAGAGTGATTAGTGGCGCGCGCCATCACCACTTCCCGCCTCCTATACACGCCCCTACACCCACCACGCCTCCCTCTTGCCCAACTCAACACGCCCACTTAGCTACCCCTACACGCCCCTTACCCTCCCCCCACCATACACCACGCCCCTTGCTGCCTACCCCTTACGCGCCCCCACCCCTCCACACCACGCCCACCCACTCATCGTACACTAATAAGGTGATAAGATAACCTCATCATGACACTGGTGTGAATCAGCATCAGGAACTCACCTTCCCCTGCATCAAGGTGCCCACCCTCACCCACCCTACCTGGCAGCCACTCACCTGCGTATTATACCACCTGACACGGGAAATCACACACACACGGGATGACACGGTAGAACACAGTGCCTGTAAGGTAAATAGAAGCCAGTCTTAATGGGTCCCAACCTTAAACTATTAGGACTGAGGCCCATTAGTATTGAGAGCCGTCAGGATTGGGACTCATTAAGACTGAGGTCTATTAAGACTGAAACCATTAGGCCTGTGGTATCTTTGGACTGAGGCTCATTAGGACTGAGAACCATTGGAAATGTGACCAATTAGAATTGGGGCCCATTAAAACTGGGACCCAATAGGACTGGGGCCCATTAGGACTAGGGCCCATTAGGACAGGGGTTCATTTGATAAGATGCCCACCTAGTAAAAGTGCAAAAGAGGGCATGCAAGATTATTCTCTCCCCTTCCTACTCCACATATCAAGAAGCGCTCAACACACTGACCCTTTCGACTCTCACTGACCATCACCACGACCACATCTGCAAATTTGCTAAGAAGCTTCTACACCATCCTCGACACCGGCTCCTACTACCACCTGAGATCCCTAGCCCGAGAATTGCTGTTTGACACCACAACCGCATCCAGCCCATAAGTGCACGAACTGATCGCTATAAGAACAGCCCAGTCCCAACCATTGTAAAAATTATCAATAACTTGTAATAAACCAGTGTATTCACTCCCAGTAAATACTACTTCTTGCACTGTCACTATGTTGAAATGCACTGTAGTTTGAGCTTTTCCTCATCTAGTTATTATATATCTTATTTGTATCACTTATGTTACTTGTATATTATTTGTAATTCGAAACCCATTCCCCAAATATGTAACTGTATATTTTCAGCCTTCTGGCTGCCAAGCTCTTTCAATAAACCGTTTATTATTATTATTATTATTATTATTATTATTATTATTATTATTATTATTACACTTAATTCTACCAGTTGAATCACAGGTGATGGCCGTCAGCCACGGTAGTTGAACACCAACTCAAAACAAGGGTTCGACTCCCTAATGAGAAAAATGTCCAATAAACAACATTTCAGGTCGAGTTGTTTACATATTGAATGGGGGACGACATGGCCGCCGGAGCCCATATAGCCCCTTTGTTACTACTGCTGCCGGATACACCTGTGTTGTAACCATAGGTGTATCTGGCACCTATACACACCTGCCTCGAAGTCAGGTGTAACCACCACCTGTACACACCTGTACATCACACACCACAACACCTTCCACACTCCCAACCAAACTTAAAGCAATTATTATATATCTATAGTGTAACTAACTACACATTACAATACACTGAAATAATAAAACAAAAATATATTCAGAATCTAAGAGAAGTATAGGAGAATAATCCTTAAATACAAACTCTATAAAACTTAATCTTGGTTACACCGCATTTTTTTCAGTAAGACAATATATATAATTACATTGGGCAGTCCATTACCACAAATTACACTGATAAACGGTACGTAATGGATACTGAATTACAAGTCTCATAACTAAGTCTGGCTAAAACAGTGGTAGACATTGTTTAGACATAAGCCAGTTGACTGCTGAGGTGAACATTAAACTAGTATGATAAAAATAACAACCAATGATTTGAAGATTAATTAATGCAAATGTGAAATACCTAAGAGAATAGCAAATAAATGAAATACACCAACGCGATAAATAAATAAGAATGAATGGAAAATTATTGAACAATAAAATGAAAATAAGAAAACGAATAAACAGTAAAATGAAAATAAGTAAGAATAAAAAAAAGAATAACAATTACTACAATAAAACTAAATAAAACAAAATAAACAGAAAAGAATAAGAAACACAATAAATAAATAACACAGCAACACAAACAACATCATTTACTGTGTTACTTCACATCAACGTGTCCAACATTTGTCTTGACTCCATTTTCGTGAATATAACACACATCCCGGTAAAAAAACCAACGACAACAATAAATAAATAAACATTAAAATAAATTCAATATATTTTCCCTAAGATTTTTTTTACTACGAAGTCAGGGCAAAAAGTTTGTATACGAATCTTCCTCAACATAATGCGGGGAAGCAGTTCTTTCACCACAGTTATACTCGTAGGTTATACTTTAGAGATCCCCGTGTTCAGAATACAGAGCCACTTATTGACGGTACAGTTACAGCCATTTATTGACGGTACAGTTACAGCCACTTATTGACGGTGCAGTTACAGCCACTTATTGACGGTACAGTTACAGTCCAAACTTCTTGTACACTTGGGGGCGGTTGACAACATGTGAACGCTGCTTGCATTATAAATTGTCAGAATAAAAAACTAAAAAAAAAAATCCGATACTAAGAAAAAACTAAGTAAATTAATGTTAAAATATCAATCTACCTTACCTACATCACCTCCTTAAGTAGATGGTATATTATCCAGCATGACCAGGGAATACCCGAGGCACCGACTCTATTCAGAGATAGTGAAGAAAACAAATTAAGTGAGATAGTAGTGACTAGTAACGATGTTAGTAACCAAATGAACAAACTAAAGCCCTAATAAGTCACCCTGGTCCCGATGGTGTGCAGGTAGCCAAGAATGTGAGGCTGCATTATGAGATTGTTTAACATGTCATTAAAAACAGGTGTAGTGCAGAATCGCAGGGATGGCCGAATGTAATATCGATTTTCGAAGGGGGATAGATCACTGTCCTCTAACTGCACTTAATCAGTCTCCTGCATCAATGGTGAAGCAGATGCAGAGCAGCGTCATTCAAACTCTGTGAAATCACCTGAAGCGCAAGTTGATCAATGATTTGGCGCTTGGCTTCACAAGCGGACGTTCTTGCCCTACTTCAATCTATTAACATTCTTTTCATCGGTTTTTCGAATCGGTGGACAGAGGCACAATTATGATGTGAACTTCGACATAGCAATGCCTTCGACTTGGTCCGAAAGACGGTGAAGGTGATTCATGGCATCAAAGGTAACATCCTTAAATGAATTAGGGCGTGGTTACAGGACAGGAAACAGCGAGTGAGCATTAACGGCACTAAGTCCCATTGGAGCAACGTCACAAGTGGAGTTCCCCAAGGCTCAGTACTTGGACCATTATTATTTATTATATACATAAACGACATAGACATCGGCATAGACAGCAACATAAGTAAATTTGCTGATGACACTAAAATAGGACGTGTTATTAAATCTGACGAGGACTCAGCAAAACTACAGGAAGATCTAAACAAATTTTTCGAATGGTCTGAAAAATGGCAGATGAAATTCAATGTGGACAAATGTAAAGTACTCAGTATAGGAGATGTAAACAGGGAAACCAGATACCAGATGAACAGCGATGCCATAGAGAAATCCGACTGCGAGAGAGATTTAGGAGTAATGATAAGTAGGAACCTTAAGCCAAGTAAACAATGTTTGCTCATATGAGCTAATAAAAGTACATGCGTTCATGCAAGGTATTGGTTTACAAGACAGTGGTGCATCTGGCTGTATCTTGCTCTTGTGAGGCCACCTGGAATTGCTGATTTCAGTTCTGGTCACCGTATTACAGAATGGATATAGAATCCTTGGAAAGAATTCAGAGGAGAATGACAAGACTAATCCCGGGCATTAGGAACCTTGAGTATAGAGACAGGCTAAAGCATCTTAATTTGCACTCCCTCGAGAGACGTAGAGCGAGGGGCGACCTGATAGAGGTGTATAAGTGGAAGGCAGGGCTAAACAAAGGGGACATTACAAAGGTACTCAAACTATCCAACCAGGAGCGAACTCGTAACAATGGTTTTAAATTAGACAAATTTAGATTTAGGCGTGAAATAGGTAAACACTGGTTTGGAAACAGAGTAGTGGATGAATGAAACAAGTTACCAAATATCATCATTAACTCGAATACGCTGAATTGCTTCAAACATAGGTTGGATGCTCATATGAGCAATAGGGTTGGGTGTAAACGGGACTGCCCAGTATGGGCCAATAGGCCCGCTGCAGTTTCCTCCATTCTTATGTTCTTATGTTCTTATGTTTGTCTAAAATAATACAGTATAATTGGTTATTTTACTTCAATTATGACCTTGTGTGATAATAGGACATAGTACCATAATAAACCTTTTCTCGAACTGTTAAATAACTCAACAAAAATAATAATAATCCATTCTAAACAACGGATTATCAGACGTAGATGTCATAATTCAGCTCATCATTATTATCCATACACTCTCGTGTATAAATTCCACCGTCAAAATTTGTATTGTCGGAAGAAGTTTTACTGTCTGAATGTCTGTCTAATTCTACAAAAACTCTCCGTTAGTATCCGTCTATTTCCTCTGTTACCTCATCACTTAAGAGTATTACAAAATATTACCACTGACTGTAACACCTGATGTGCAATGTGCATACTCATATTTATAATCCTGTGTATTTTGTAACTGAAAGAAAATACAGGTACAGGAATATTTAGTTACTCGTGCGGTATACAAAATCATACATCTATCTATCTATCTATCTATCTACTGTATCTATCTATCTATCTATCTATCTATCTATCTATCTACTGTATTTATCTATTTATATCAATTTTATTAACTCACCTGTACCATTAATCATCAGTATATTTATCTTAATCTCCTTCCCATTTTGATTTATTCCTCTTAACAATGTATGTATCTACACCCACAAACATACCTACTATCCACTCCCAAACACCCACAAACAAACCTACTATCCACTCCCTACACCCACAAACATACCTACTATC
Source organism: Homarus americanus (assembly GCF_018991925.1). Lineage (NCBI taxonomy): Eukaryota > Metazoa > Arthropoda > Malacostraca > Decapoda > Nephropidae > Homarus > Homarus americanus. The sequence goes on from NW_024738214.1 coordinate 14,980, forward strand.
CACGCCCTACACCCACAAACATGCCTACCATCCACGCTCTACACCCACAAACACACCTACTATCCACGCCCCACACCCACAAACAAACCTACTATCCACGCCCCACACCCACAAACAAACCTACTATCCACGCCCCACACCCACAAACACACCGACTATCCACTCCCTACACCCACAAACAAACCTACTATCCACGCCCTACACCCACAAACAAACCTACTATCCACGTTCTACACCCACAAACACACACTACCCACCACCTACACCCACAATAGAGTAAAGGAGGAATACAGAGTGTACTTACTCAGGGTAGCCATACCACTCTGGGTGGTTGGTCCTTAGTGCAGCAGGAAAGAGAAAAATTATAAGTTGGTCATTCTATTCCTCGTGTGATGGATGGAAGGATGGATGGATGGATGGATGGATGGATGGGAGACTGAATGGGAGGATAGATGGGTAGATGGGTGACTGAATGGGATGAGAGATGGGTAGGTGGGTGAATCGGTGGATGGATAAACAGCTAACTGGATGAATGGACATATGGACTTGGATGGCATATTTGGATGGAAAACCCTACGATATGAAGAACATTTTGGACGTATAAACCCATGACAATTAACACCATTTTGGACTTACATCACAGGAAACAGGTAAAACATTTCTGTGATCGTCCTTCAATAATTCCATACGCCAACCTTACCTGCATTTATCTCATTTACAGTATAAAATTTTAGTGTTAATTTCAGCATCGGAATCAATCAATCAATCTCTCTCTCTCTCTCTCTCTCTCTCTCTCTCTCTCAAGATGGAAAATTTCATGACGTAAAATCCGATGAAAACTCGACCCTGTTTATACGTGTTGCTTCGAGGTTTTGTTTTCACGTTAACCTCATGTTTCGTTTCGATAAATGAAACATATCACAGGAGGTGAACTACAAACTGAACTTTGACCTGACACCAACGACCGACCGACGGAAGATGGGGCTTCGGGTTTAGTCGTATCCCATTTGAGAGTTTAATGAATGTGAAGCCCCGAATTAGTCAACAAACCCTACAGCTCAATTTGGATTCGAACTTGTGCATCTTGTTCTTGAATCAGAACCTTATCTC
>NW_024738215.1:0-3944 GCF_018991925.1 Homarus americanus
GATGTCCCCACACCATAAGCTAACGAGTTGTATGACCCAGTTTCAAGGAATAGTCCGAGAAGACCGGACAAGTCGCCAACTGCACTGGCTAACCATTATTCAGAATAAGATCCGCAAATCGATTAACATCAGGTTCCCATTTACTGAGTAAATCAGGCCAAATGGCGTAAAAACAACCTGCTTATAGTTTCACTCTGTCCGGGAAATGAGCACCAGTTGCGCACCAACGCAAAGGCGAGCATGTTGACTATTACACCACAGGTTGCCAAAAATCACGTTTAGTAAACAAATTTTTTTTTTTTTTCGTGCCGGTCAGGCCCCGACCGGGGATTAGCTAGACCCCCGGACAGCTCTTTCGGAGCTTGTGGCACGTCGTATTATTTATTATCATCTCGGCAGTTATATGTTACAAAGTCACTTGTGAGTTTTCAATTTTTTAATATTTACTTATGTTAAGCTAAATGTTAACAAATAAATGACAAATAATACTGAAACAAGCAAATAAAAGCGGAACTCCACCTAATATATACTGTATGTTACACTCAATAGGGATAATTGGCCATCAGTGATAACTTCATATATTTATCTTTTCTGGAAAATTTGACTGGCCATAAACGATCCTGTAGATCATAAATATACATATAAATGAATACCTTCATAGAAAATGTAACCTAACCATATCCTACTTACAGTATAATTTAACCACCATATGACAGTAAACGACGTTTTAACTGGAACACTAAATTTTACCATATATGAATTAATCTTAATTAAGTTGTAATAATAAACCAAAAAGTTATCTCTATTTGACTAAAACGACTGATGATTTGTAAAAGCAATCGTATATATATATAATCCTGGCCATTAAACTAATAGGGATAATTGCCTAATATAGATAACTTCAATGTATTATTTTAAGCTTCTAACTGGTCATAAGCGATCATGTACTTCATCATATTATGTATTAATAAATTGTTTAATAGAAAACTTAAACTAACTTAACTTAACCTTAACAAATATTATCTAAGTGATATTAATATTATTTTCGTTTTAAATACAGGATAATCATCATGGGTGATATGATATGATATATTCTAAACAATAGTAAGAACTTAAACTATACAGATGAGAAAAACAAACCAATAATAAGCACAAATAATAAATAACAATAAACCCTGAAACTAAATATATATATTACAATGTTCTTTGTCTATATATTATATACTTACTGTAGTATATACTTATCACATACTAAAGACGTAACAATAATGGATGCCCCTCATACGAGGATGGCACAACTAGGGCCACCCAAGGTCTATAAAAGAGATTTATTTGCCTTTCACGTTATTTACCTAACTCTAACGTTAAATATATGGTAAATTTTATGAAATAAATAAAATCTTATTCAATATTTATCAAACTACTTTTACAATGGACTATAGTTTACTCAGCCCCCTCGCGCTGTTCAATACCCACCGAGCATATCTGAGCATCAACAGTATAAATGTTGTCTTTCCCCGGTACAATTTATCTGTTTATGGCAAAGTGTGGCAGGTCCCTACACGTGAGCGGTGTTTACATATATCCCAAGTGCCATGAAGGGATATCAACATACCTGAGTATATTAACTAGCTCTCATAGTCTTCCACTCTCTCTTAGATCCATCAGAATATGTCAGCATATCACCCTATCTTCTGAAGGTCCAGTTTACCTTGTTCCGAAAGTATGTCGAAGCATACTAACAGATCCCCTGAATGCCTTGAGAACATATCAGTATATTCTAGGTTAATTCATATCATATCAGTATATCCCCTGAATCTAAGGTATAGCTAACCTCATTTCAAATTATTATTAGAGTATGTTAACATATTCCCTTAGAAGCATACCAGCATATCTCTTATGTCATTACAGTCAACCAGTATACGCTCAGAGATAGATGCAAGCATATCAGGGTATATTAGCATACCCTGTAAGAGAGATATGAGCCTAGCTACATAACCAAGTATATCAGCATACCCCATATGCTCTTATAGTACATCAGCACACCCTCTGAGAGACAGAACCATACCAACATATCAAAACATATTAGTATATCCTTTAGAGTGATATGAACATAATGGCATATCAGATGACAAGAGTATATCAGCATAGTCTTTGAGGAGCATATCAGACCAACCTAGCATAAGCTCTTTAAGATAGATGGGAGCATATCTTAAATAGACTGGAACATACCAGAGCATATTAGCATATTAGCATATTAGCAAGGTGAGGAGGAGGAGGAGGAGGCAGGTGTCCACCGACCAGGTATGCCGATAGTCTGGTGATAATGTGGGTAAAACTGGTGTGTGTGTGTGTGTGTGTGTGTGTGTTCGTTCTCATGTTTATTTCTTGTAAGGTATGTGTCACCTAGCCAGCCATTTTGTTTACATTTTTCGGTCGCTCTAAAATACCATTAAAACAATATTGAGTATAAACGTTTGGCTCAACTGATGATCTCAAACATGTCCCAACTTTTTTTTGCCTCAACTCCACATTCTGTAACTCATTTAGGTAGATGTCCCTCACTACACATACACTGGACTATGTGTAATGTTGCAGCTAATGTGTTATCAAGATAATGCACATTATAAGTTCATGTGTGGTCATTATTATATCAAACGGAGGAATTTTAAAGAGCTATTACACCACCTGTATCATTAGTTGTCGCCAGGTGAAGGAATGTTTAGGTAGATTATATTTTATTTACTGTAATTAAAGTTTCAATACCTAAGACGTTCCACTATAAGAGTCTTTCAACCTCAGGTAAGGTCTAAAGACTTTCTACTCTAGGTCTTACACCCTGGAGTAGCTGTATCATCTACATAGGTAATTACTCCACAAGGAACTACAAGTTACACCTTGATGTAATACTTCATTTATTGCCAAACTTTATAGGGAAATATTTTTTCACAAAGAATTTCAAGTTACAATTTCACATAACAAGTCACATTACAAACGTTCCTTCGGCTTACAGTTAAACTTTGCAATGTCAAGATATTTTTTTCACTGCAGAGGAAAGTATGCGTCATCATCACCACACACACACACACACAAAGATAAAACTCCTGTATCCAGATTCTCAAAAGTTTATAAATTAAATTCTTCCCTAAAATTAAACAGACAATACATCTATTTATCATAGAGTATGTGAACAATATCGACGCCATATTGGTTACCATCTTTGAGTTATATAATTAGTTAGCTTCATAGTGTTAATTATTTAGTTAAAAGGAAAAATAATCTACTAGTGTGTGTTGTGACCAAAATATATCAACATTGTATTTACTTTCTCCTCCAGGGGGCACTAAGTCTAGAAAAATGACACAATTGACATCTACATAAAGTGACTGATCAAGGGTAGATATTGGCTACCTTTTGTGTTACTTTGAGGTCGTAAGAACACACAGAGCTGCTCTTAAGGATGTTTACCACAATACACCTCAACCAGTTTCTCATTCACTAAGGTCAACCAATAAATCTGGTTCACAAGATACACCGTAAATTTTATTAGAATACAATAATCAATTACTGTATTATTGTATTGAGGCGAATAGTCTTATGGTGTTAAGATGTGTTCTTAAGCCACGAAGGTAAACAAGAGGTATTCAATATCTGCCTTGGTTGACGATGATCTGTAGACGTTAGCAAGTCCTCCTCCTCCTGCTCTCGAGTAAGGTAAGGAAGGCCTCACCTGACCAAAATTGTTAATTAAGATAGATTACCTGAAGATTAACCCTCCCAGCTTATTTCAACTAATGATTAACCCAATCACTTGGTAAGCATGAAGAAGTAGGCAGGGGTAGGGGTCAGGTCAGGTCACTGAACAGGCAGCTGGGAATCTGAGGTTAACAACTAGAGGCTAATCTCTATGAGCCAAAGTAAACACTCTGACATGAGGTCACGCA
>NW_024738216.1:0-11585 GCF_018991925.1 Homarus americanus
CTCCTCCTCCTCCTCCTCCTCCTCCTCCTCCTCTGCTTTATATCATCATCAACTAAATTACAATTCAAACGCCTTAACCTTACACACTGTGACCCTGGGTTGGAGAGGGGGGATGGGGGAGGGCGGGGGAAGACTCACCTAAATCACCCAGCAGGCGCTTTGTGATATCCAACAAGTGACCTTTGGGTGGGGGCAGTTTTCTCGCCAGATCTAAGACCAGTGGGCAGTGTTAACCCCCAAAGGTCACCGAGGCAGGAGTTACCTTTGGGAAGTTTTAGGATTATAAATAGAGTTGTAATGAGGTGGTGGTGGAGGTGGTAGGTTAGTGAAGTCCTTGGTGGTGGTGGTTTGTTGAAGAAGGTCTGTTTTTTTATTGTTTTTGTTTGTTTGATTGTTTTTATGTATGTTTTAATTCATTTTATTGTTTTTGTTTGTTTTATTGTTTGTTTTTTAGAATGATGTTTTTTGTGGTGTCATTATTGTTTGTGTTGTGTTGTTGCTTGCTTGTTTGTTTGTGATGTGTTGTTTGTTTGTGGTTGGTGTGTGAGAGAGAGAGAGAGAGAGAGAATCAACACAATTTCCATACCATATATTTACCAACAACTTTGTCATAACGTAACAGTGAGCCAGGGACTCTCTCTCTCTCTCTCTCTCTCTCTCTCTCTCTCTCTCTTATGATAAAAAACTGATCGACTTGTACCTGTGGTTCTTGTTTGTGTTTTAATTGTTAATTTAATACAACTTTTTATCTTATTTCTAATTTCTACTGTTGTTCCAGCCACATGTTGTATTGTTAATAATACTAATAATAATAATAATAATAATAATAATAATAATAATAATAATAATAATACGGTAATAATATAAATAATTATGATAATAATAATTGAGACGATAATTATTAAAATATGGAGGCAGGAGGAGGAAGAGGGAAGGAATGATGATAGTTGAGAAGATGACAATAGTAGTGATAATGCTGGTTGTGGTAGTGATGGTAATATTACGCACGTAACAATAATGGTTGCCCTTTGTGTACGGGGATGGCCGGCTCTAGAGCAACCTAGGCGTGAATTTGTTTAAGGTGTTAGAATCTGTCGCCAACACCACAACCACACCCTAAGATAACGAGATGTATGACCCAGTTTCAATGAATAGTCCAAGAAGACCGGACAACTCGGCAACTGCACTGGCTAACCATTATTCCAGAATAAGATCCGCAAATCGATTAACATCTAGGTTCCCATTTACTGGTAAATAGAAAGCCAAATGTCGTAAAAAAAATGCTCATAGTTTCGCTCCGTCCGGGAATCGAACAGGGGTCCACTCGCTTGGAAGGCGAACATGCTGACTATTACACCACAGGTTGCCAAAATCACGTTTAGTAAAAAATTGTTTTTTTTTTGTGTTTTTTTCGTGCTGGTCAAGCCCCGACCAGAGGTTAGCTAGACCCCCGGACAACTCTTTCGGAGCTTGACCAGCACGTGGTATTGGTAATATTATCTCGACTTGATTATATGTTACAAATTGACTTGTGAGTTTTCAATGTTTTGTTTTGTATAATATTTACTTATTCTAAGCTAAATGTTAACAAATAAATGACTTAAATAATACGAAAACAAACAAATAAAAGCGGAACTCCACCTAATATATACTGTATGTTACACTAAATAGGGATAATTGGCCATTAGTGATAACTTCTATGTATTTATCTTTTCTAGAAGCTTTTGACTGGCCATAAACGATCCTGTAGATCATAAATATACATATAAATGAATACCTTCATGCATAATGTAACCTGACCAGACCTAACCTAACTTAACCTAATCTAGCCTAACCTAACCTAAAGTAGCCTAACGTAATCTAGTCTTCTTCTTCTTCTTCTTCTTCTTCTTCTTCTTCTTCTTCTTCTTCTTCTTCTTCTTCTTCTTCTTCTTCTTCTTCTTCTTCTTCTTCTTCTTCTTCTTCTTCTTCTTCTTCTTCTTCTTCTTCTTCTTCTTCTTCTCCTCCTCCTCCTCCTCCTCCTCCTCCTCCTCCTCCTCCTCTGCATTATACCATCATCAACTAAATTAAAATTCAAACGCCTTAACCTTACACACTGTGACCCTGGGTTGGAGAGGGGGGATGGGGGAGGGCGGGGGAAGACTCACCTAAATCACCCAGCAGGCGCTTTGTGACACCCAACAAGTGACCTTTGGGTGGGGGCAGTTTTCTCGCCAGATCTAGACCAGTGGGCAGTGTTAACCCCCAAAGGTCCCCGAGGCAGGAGTGACCTTTGGGAAGTTTTGGGATTATAAATAGTGTTGTAGGAGGTGGTGGTGGAGGTGGTAGGTTAGTGAAGTCCTTGGTGGTGGTGGTTTGTTGAAGAGGGTCTGTTTTTTTATTGTTTTTATGTTTGTTTGAGTGTTTTTATGTATGTTTGTTCATTTTATTGTTTTTGTTTGTTTTATTGTTTGTTTTTTAGAATGATGTTTTTTGTGGTGTCATTATTGTTTGTGTTGTGTTGTTGCTTGCTTGTTTGTTTGTGATGTGTTGTTTGTTTGTGGTTGGTGTGTGAGAGAGAGAGAGAGAGAGAGAATCAACACAATTTCCATACCATATATTTACCAACAACTTTGTCATAACGTAACAGTGAGCCAGGGACTCTCTCTCTCTCTCTCTCTCTCTCTCTCTCATGATAAAAAACTGATCGACTTGTACCTGTGGTTCTTGTTTGTGTTTTAATTTTTTATTTAATACGACTTTTTATCTTATTTCTAATTTCTATTGTTGTTCCAGCCACATGTTGTATTGTTAATAATAATAATAATAATAATAATAAAAATAATAATAATAATAAAAATAATGATGATAATAATAATAATTGAGACGATAATTATTAAATTATGGAGGCAGGAGGAGGAAGAGGGAAGGAATGATGATAGTTGAGAAGATGACAATAGTAGTGATAATGCTGGTTGTGTTAGTGATGGTAATATTATACACGTAACAATAATGGTTGCCTTTCGTGTACGAGGATGGCCGGCTCTAGAGCAACCTAGGCGTGAATTTGTTTAAAGGTGTTAGAATCTGTCGCCAACACCACAACCACACCCTAAGTTAACGAGTTGTATGACCCAGTTTCAATGAATAGTCCGAGAAGACCGGACAACTCGGCAACTGCACTGGCTAACCATTATTCCAGAATAAGATCCGCAAATCGATTAACATCTAGGTTCCCATTTACTGGTAAATAGAAAAATGCTCATAGTTTCACTCTGTCCGGGAATCGAACACGGGTCCACTCGCTTGCAGGGCGAGCATGCTGACTATTACACCACAGGTTGTCAAAATCACGTTTAGTAAAAAAAATTTTTTTTTTTTTTTCGTGCTGGTCAAGTCCCGACCAGAGGTTAGCTAGACCCCCGGACAACTCTTTCGGAGCTTGACCAGCACGTGGTATTGGTAAAATTATCTCGACTTGATTATATGTTACAAATTCACTTGTGAGTTTTTCAGTGTTTTGTTTTGTATAATATTTACTTATTCTAAGCTAAATGTTAACAAATAAATGACTTAAATAATACGAAAACAAACAAATGAAAGCGGAACTCCACCTAATATATACTGTATGTTACACTAAATAGGGATAATTGGCCATTAGTGATATCTTCTATGTATTTATCTTTTCTAGAAGCCTTTGACTGGCCATAAACGATCCTGTAGATTATAAATATACATATAAATGAATACCTTCATGCATAATGTAACCTGACCAGACCTAACCAAACTTAACCTAATCTACCCTAACCTAAGCTAACGTAACCTAACGTAATCTAGCCTTCTTGTTCTTGTTCTTCTTTTTTCCTTCTCCTCCTCCTCCTCCTCCTCCTCCTCCTCCTCCTCCTCCTCTTCCTCTTCCTCCTCCTCCTCCTCCTCATCTTCTGCATTATATCATCATCAACTAAATTAAAATTCAAACGCCTTAACCTTACACACTGTGACCCTGGGTTGGAGAGGGGGGATGGGGGAGGGCGGGGGAAGACTCACCTAAATCACCCAGCAGGCGCTTTGTGACACCCAACAAGTGACCTTTGTGTGGGGGCAGTTTTCTCGCCAGATCCAGACTAGTGGGCAGTGTTAACCCCCAAAGGTCACCGAGGCAGGAGTGACCTTTGGGAAGTTTTTGGATCATAAATAGTGTTGTAGGAGGTGGTGGTGGAGGTGGTAGGTTAGTGAAGTCCTTGGTGGTGTTGGTTTGTTGAAGAGGGTCTGTTTTTTTATTGTTTTTATGTTTGTTTGATTGTTTTTATGTATGTTTGTTTGTTTTATTGTTTGTTGGTATGTTTGATTGTTTTTGTTTGTTTTTGTTTGTTTTATTGTTTGTTTTTTAGAATGATGTTTTTTGTGGTGTCATTATTGTTTGTGTTGTGTTGTTGCTTGCTTGTTTGTTTGTGATGTGTTGTTTGATTGTGGTGTGTGTGTTAGAGAGAGAGAGACACAGAGAGAGAGAGAGACACACAGTGAGCCAGGGACTCTCTCTCTCTCTCTCTCTCATGATAAAAAACTGATCGACTTGTACCTGTGGTTCTTGTTTGTGTTTTAATTGTTAATTTAATACAACTTTTTATCTTATTTCTAATTTCTACTGTTGTTCCAGCCACATGTTGTATTGTTAATAATAATAATAATAATAATAATAATACGGTATTTATAATAATAAAAATAATGATGATAATAATAATAATTGAGTCGATAATTATTAAAATATGGAGGCAGGAGGAGGAAGAGGGAAGGAATGATGATAGTTGAGAAGATGACAATAGTAGTGATAATGCTGGTTGTGGTAGTGATGGTAATATTACGCACGTAACAATAATGGTTGCCCTTTGTGTACGAGGTTGGCTGGCTCTAGAGCAACCTAGGCGTGAATTTGTTTAAGGTGTTAGAATCTGTCGCCAACACCACAACCACACCCTAAGATAACGAGTTGTATGAACCAGTTTCAATGAATGGTCCGAGAAGACCGGACAACTCGGCAACTGCACTGGCTAACCATTATTCCAGAATAAGATCCGCAAATCGATTAACATCCAGGTTCCCATTTACTGGTAAATAGAAAGCCAAATAACGTAAAAAAAATGCTCATAGTTTCACTCCGTCCGGGAATCGAACAGGGGTCCACTCGCTTGCAAGGCGAGTATGCTGACTATTACAGCACAGGTTGCCAAAATCACGTTTATTAAAATTTTTTTTTTTTTTTTCGTGCTGGTCAAGCCCCGACCAGAGGTTAGCTAGACCCCCGGACAACTCTTTCGGAGCTTGACCAGCACGTGGTATTGGTGATATTATCTCGACTTGATTATATGTTAAAAATTCACTTGTGAGTTTTTCAATGTTTTGTTTTGTGTAATATTTACTTATTCTATGCTAAATGTTAACAAATAAATGACTTAAATAATACGAAAACAAACAAATAAAAGCGGAACTCCACCTAATATATACTGTATGTTACACTAAATAGGGATAATTGGCCATTAGTGATATCTTCTATGTATTTATCTTTTCTAGAAGCCTTTGACTGGCCATAAACGATCCTGTAGATTATAAATATACATATAAATGAATACCTTCATGCATAATGTAACCTGACCAGACCTAACCAAACTTAACCTAATCTACCCTAACCTAAGCTAACGTAACCTAACGTAATCTAGCCTTCTTGTTCTTGTTCTTCTTTTTTCCTTCTCCTCCTCCTCCTCCTCCTCCTCCTCCTCCTCCTCCTCCTCTTCCTCTTCCTCCTCCTCCTCCTCCTCATCTTCTGCATTATATCATCATCAACTAAATTAAAATTCAAACGCCTTAACCTTACACACTGTGACCCTGGGTTGGAGAGGGGGGATGGGGGAGGGCGGGGGAAGACTCACCTAAATCACCCAGCAGGCGCTTTGTGACACCCAACAAGTGACCTTTGTGTGGGGGCAGTTTTCTCGCCAGATCCAGACTAGTGGGCAGTGTTAACCCCCAAAGGTCACCGAGGCAGGAGTGACCTTTGGGAAGTTTTTGGATCATAAATAGTGTTGTAGGAGGTGGTGGTGGAGGTGGTAGGTTAGTGAAGTCCTTGGTGGTGTTGGTTTGTTGAAGAGGGTCTGTTTTTTTATTGTTTTTATGTTTGTTTGATTGTTTTTATGTATGTTTGTTTGTTTTATTGTTTGTTGGTATGTTTGATTGTTTTTGTTTGTTTTTGTTTGTTTTATTGTTTGTTTTTTAGAATGATGTTTTTTGTGGTGTCATTATTGTTTGTGTTGTGTTGTTGCTTGCTTGTTTGTTTGTGATGTGTTGTTTGATTGTGGTGTGTGTGTTAGAGAGAGAGAGACACAGAGAGAGAGAGAGACACACAGTGAGCCAGGGACTCTCTCTCTCTCTCTCTCTCATGATAAAAAACTGATCGACTTGTACCTGTGGTTCTTGTTTGTGTTTTAATTGTTAATTTAATACAACTTTTTATCTTATTTCTAATTTCTACTGTTGTTCCAGCCACATGTTGTATTGTTAATAATAATAATAATAATAATAATAATACGGTATTTATAATAATAAAAATAATGATGATAATAATAATAATTGAGTCGATAATTATTAAAATATGGAGGCAGGAGGAGGAAGAGGGAAGGAATGATGATAGTTGAGAAGATGACAATAGTAGTGATAATGCTGGTTGTGGTAGTGATGGTAATATTACGCACGTAACAATAATGGTTGCCCTTTGTGTACGAGGTTGGCTGGCTCTAGAGCAACCTAGGCGTGAATTTGTTTAAGGTGTTAGAATCTGTCGCCAACACCACAACCACACCCTAAGATAACGAGTTGTATGAACCAGTTTCAATGAATGGTCCGAGAAGACCGGACAACTCGGCAACTGCACTGGCTAACCATTATTCCAGAATAAGATCCGCAAATCGATTAACATCCAGGTTCCCATTTACTGGTAAATAGAAAGCCAAATAACGTAAAAAAAATGCTCATAGTTTCACTCCGTCCGGGAATCGAACAGGGGTCCACTCGCTTGCAAGGCGAGTATGCTGACTATTACAGCACAGGTTGCCAAAATCACGTTTATTAAAATTTTTTTTTTTTTTTTCGTGCTGGTCAAGCCCCGACCAGAGGTTAGCTAGACCCCCGGACAACTCTTTCGGAGCTTGACCAGCACGTGGTATTGGTGATATTATCTCGACTTGATTATATGTTAAAAATTCACTTGTGAGTTTTTCAATGTTTTGTTTTGTGTAATATTTACTTATTCTATGCTAAATGTTAACAAATAAATGACTTAAATAATACGAAAACAAACAAATAAAAGCGGAACTCCACCTAATATATACTGCATGTTACACTAAATAGGGATAATTGGCCTTTAGTGATAACTTCTATGTATTTGTCTTTTCTGGAAGCCTTTGACTGGCCATAAACGATCCTGTAGATCATAAATATACATATAAATGAATACCTTCATGCATAATGTAACCTGACCAGACCTAACCTAACTTAACCTAATCTAGCCTAACCTAACCTAACTTAACCTAACGTAATCTAGCCTTCTTCTTGTTCTCGTTCTTGCTCTTCTTGTTCTTTTTCTTCTTGTTCTTGTTCTCCTCCTCCTCCTCCTCCTCCTCCTCTGCATTATACCATCATCAACTAAATTAAAATTCAAACGCCTTAACCTTACACACTGTGACCCTGGGTTGGAGAGGGGGGATGGGGGAGGGCGGGGGAAGACTCACCTAAATCACCCAGCAGGCGCTTTGTAACACCCAACAAGTGACCTTTGGGCGGGGGCAGTTTTCTCGCCAGATCTAGACCAGTGGGCAGTGTTAACCCCCAAAGGTCACCGAGGCAGGAGTGACCTTTGGGAAGTTTTGGGATTATAAATAGTGTTGTTGGAGGTGGTGGTGGAGGTGGTAGGTTAGTGAAGTCCTTGGTGGTAGTGGTTTGTTGAAGAGGGTCTGTTTTTTTATTGTTTTTATGTTTGTTTGATTGTTTTTATGTTTGTTTGTTTTATTGTTTGTTTGTTTTGTTTTATTCTTCGTTTGTTCGTTTTATTGTTTGATTGTTTGTTTGTTTTATTGTTTGTTGGTATGTTTGTTTGTTTTATTGTTTTTGTTTGTTTTATTGTTTTGTTTTTTTAGAATGATGTTTTTTGTGGTGTCATTATTGTTTGTGTTGTGTTGTTGCTTGCTTGTTTGTTTGTGATGTGTTGTTTGTTTGTGGTTGGTGTGTGTGTGAGAGAGAGAGAGAGACACAGAGAGAGATAGAGAGAGTATCAACACAATTTCCATACCATATATTTACCAACAACTTTGTCATAACATAACAGTGAGCCAGGGACTCTCTCTCTCTCTCTCTCTCTCTCTCTCTCTCTCTCTCTCTCTCTCTCATGATAAAAAACTGATCGACTTGTACCCGTGGTTCTTGTTTGTGTTTTAATTGTTAATTTAATACAACTTTTTATCTTATTTCTAATTTCTACTGTTGTTGCAGCCACATGTTGTATTGTTAATAATAATAATAATAATAATACGGTAATAATAATAATAAAAATAATGATGATAATAATAATAATTGAGACGATAATTATTAAATTATGGAGGCAGGAGGAGGAAGAGGGAAGGAATGATGATAGTTGAGAAGATGACAATGGTAGTGATAATGCTGGTTGTGGTAATGATGGTAATATTACACACGTAACAATAATGGTTGCCCTTTGTGTACGAGGATGGCCGGCTCTAGAGCAACCTAGGCGTGAATTTGTTTAAGGTGTTAGAATCTGTCGCCAACACCACAACCACACCCTAAGTTAACGAGTTGTATGACACAGTTTCAATGAATAGTCCGAGAAGACCGGACAACTCGGCAACTGCACTGGCTAACCATTATCTTCAGAATAAGATCCGCAAATCGATTAACATTCAGGTTCCCATTTACTGGTAAATAGAAAGCCAAATGACGTAAAAAAAAAAAATTTCATAGTTTCACTCTGTCCGGGAATCGAACAGGGGTCCACTCGCTTGCAAGGCGAGCATGTTGACTATTACACCACAGGTTGCCAAAATCACGTTTAGTAAAAAAAATTTTTTTTTTTTTTTTCGTGCCGGTCAAGCCCCGACCAGAGGTTAGCTAGACCCCCGGACAACTCTTTCGGAGCTTGACCAGCACGTGGTATTGAGATTATTATCTCGACTTGATTATATGTTACAAATTCACCTGTGAGTTTTTCAATGTTTTGTTTTGTATAATATTTACTTATTCTAAGCTAAATGTTAACAAATAAATGACTTAAATAATACGAAAACAAACAAATAAAAGCGGAACTCCACCTAATATATACTGTATGTTACACTAAATAGGGATAATTGGCCATTAGTGATAACTTCTATGTATTTGTCTTTTCTAGAAGCCTTTGACTGGCCATAAACGATCCTGTAGATCATAAATATACATATAAATGAATACCTTCATGCATAATGTAACCTGACCAGACCAAACCTAACTTAACCTAATCTAGCCTAACCTAACCTAACGTAATCTAGCCTTGTTGTTGTTGTTCTTCTTGTTCTTGTTCTTGTTCTCCTCCTCCTCCTCCTCCTCCTCCTCCTCCTCCTCCTCCTCTGCATTATATCATCATCAACTAAATTAAAATTCAAACGCCTTAACCTTACACACTGTGGCCCTGGGTTGGAGAGGGGGGATGGGGGAGGGCGGGGGAAGACTCACCTAAATCACCCAGCAGGCGCTTTGTGACACCCAACAAGTGACCTTTGGGTGGGGGCAGTTTTCTCGCCAGATCTAGACCAGTGGGCAGTGTTAACCCCCAAAGGTCACCGAGGCAGGAGTGACCTTTGGGAAGTTTTGGGATTATAAATAGTGTTGTAGGAGGTGGAGGTGGAGGTGGTAGGTTAGTGAAGTCCTTGGTGGTGGTGGTTTGTTGAAGAGGGTCTGTTTTTGTTATTGTTTTTATGTTTGTTTGATTTTTATGTATGTTTGTTTGTTTTATTGTTTGTTTGTATGTTTTATTGTTTTTTTGTTTTGTTTTATTCTTCGTTTGTTCGTTTTATTGTTTGTTGGTATGTTTGTTCGTTTTATTTTTTGTAGGTATGTGTGTTTTATTGTTTGTTGGTATGTTTGTTTGTTTTATTGTTTGTTTTTTAGAATGATGTTTTTTGTGGTGTCATTATTGTTTGTGTTGTGTTGTTGCTTGCTTGTTTGTTTGTGATGTGTTGTTTGTTTCTGGTTGGTGTGAGAGAGAGAGAGAGAGAGAGAGAGAGAGAGAGAGAGAGAGTATCAACACAATTTCCATACCATATACTTACCAACAACTTTGTCATAACGTAACAGTGACCCAGGGACTCTCTCTCTCTCTCTCTCTCTCTCTCTCTCTCTCTCTCTCTCTCTCTCTCTCTCATGATAAAAAACTGATCGACTTGTACCTGTGGTTCTTGTTTGTGTTTTAATTGTTAATTTAATACAACTTTTTATCTTATTTCTAATTTCTACTGTTGTTCCAGCCACATGTTGTATTGTTAATAATAATAATAATAATAATAATAAAAAATAATGATGATAATAATAATAATTGAGATGATAATTATTAAAATATGGAGGCAGGAGGAGGAAGAGGGAAGGAATGATGATAGTTGAGAAGATGACAATAGTAGTGATAATGCTGGTTGTGGTAGTGATGGTAATATTATACACGTAACAATAATGGTTGCCCTTCGTGTACGAGGATGGCCGGCTCTAGAGCAACCTAGGCGTGAATTTGTTTAAGGTGTTAGAATCTGTCGCCAACACCACAGCCACACCCTAAGTTAACGAGTTGTATGACCCAGTTTCAATGAATAGTCCGAGAAGACCGGACAACTCGGCAACTGCACTGGCTAACCATTATTCCAGAATAAGATCCGCAAATCGATTAACATCTAGGTTCCCATTTACTGGTAAATAGAAAGCCAAATGTCGTAAAAAAAAATGCTCATAGTTTCACTCCGTCTGGGAATCGAACAGGGGTCCACTCGCTTGCAAGGCGAGTATGCTGACTATTACACCACAGGTTGCCAAAATCACGTTTAGTAAAAATTTTTTTTTTTTTCGTGCTGGTCAAGCCCCGACCAGAGGTTAGCTAGACCCCCGGACAACTCTTTCGGAGCTTGACCAGCACGTGGTATTGGTAATATTATCTCGACTTGATTATATGTTACAAATTCACTTGTGAGTTTTTCAATGTTTTGTTTTGTTTATTATTTACTTATTCTAAGCTAAATGTTAACAAATAAATGACTTAAATAATACGAAAACAAACAAATAAAAGCGGAACTCCATCTAATATATACTGTATGTTACACTAAATAGGGATAATTGGCCATTAGTGATAATTTCTATATATTTATCTTTTCTAGAAGCCTTTGACTGGCCATAAACGATCCTGTAGATCATAAATATACATATAAATGAATACCTTCATGCATAATGTAACCTGACCAGACCTAACCTAACTTAACCTAATCTAACCTAACGTAACCTAACGTAATCTAACGTAATCTAGCCTTCTTCTT
>NW_024738217.1:0-21049 GCF_018991925.1 Homarus americanus
GGACTTTACACTGATTTGGAGCCTTTGTTATACTTGGATCAGGGGGCTTTGTTATACCCGGGATCAGGGGACTTTTGTTATTCTCGATAAGGGTCTTTGTTATATTCGATGAGGGGGCTTTGGTTATACTTGGATCAGGGGCTTTGGTTATACTTCCGATCAGGGGACTTTGTTATTCAAGATAAGGGGGGCTTTGTTATACTCGATGAGGGGGGCTTTGTTATACTCAATCAGGGGACTTTGTTATATTCGAAGAGGGGACTTTTTTATACTCGATCATGGGATTTGGTATACTCGATCAGGGGCCTTTGTTATACTCGCTCAGGGTACTTTGTTATACTCGATCAGGGGACTATGTTATTCTCGATCAGGGTGCTCCTTTATACTAGATCAGGGAACTTTGTTATACTCGATCAGGGGCCTTTGTTATAATCGTTCAGGCGAGTTTGTTATACTCGACCAGGGGACTTTGTTATACTCGATCTGGAGCCTTTGTTATACTTGATCAGGGGGCTTTGTTATACTCGATCAGAGGACTTAGTTATTCTCGATAAGGGGGACTTTCTTATACTCGATGAGGGGGCTTTGTTATACTCGATCAGGGAAATTTTGTTATACTCGATCATGGGCCTTTGTTATACTCGATCAGGGGACTTTGTCATACTGGATCAGGGGCCTTTGTTATACTTGATCAGGGGGCTTTGTTATACTCGATCAGGGGACTTTGTTATTCAAGATAAGGGAGGCTTTGTTATACTCGATCAGGGGCTTTGTTATACTCGATCAGGAACTTTTGTTTATACTCTCGATCAGGGCCCGTACTCGATCAGGACTTTGTTATTCTCGATCAGGCGACTCGGTAGACTCCGGATCAGGCCGGTTATACCCGGATTAGGGAACTTTGTTATACCGATCAGGGCCTTGTTATAATCGTTCAGGGACTTTATATACTCGATCAGGGACTTTGTTATACTCGACCAGGGAGTTTGTTACACTGACCAGGGGTCTTGTTGAATGGATCAGGGCCTTTTGTTATACTCGATCAGGGGACTTTGTTATACTCGATCAGGGGACTTTGTTATCATCGATCAGGGGAGTTTCTTATAATTCTACCAGGGGACTTTGTTATACTCGATGAGGGGCCTTTGTTAAACTCGATAAGGGGCCTTTGTTATACTCGACCAGGGGACTTTGTTATACACGATCAGGGGCCTTTGTTATAATCGTTCAGGGGACTTTGTTATACTCGACCAGGGGAATTTGTTATACTCGATCTGGGGCCTTTGTTATACTCGTTCAGGTGTCTTTGTTATACTCGACCAGGGGACTTTGTTATCCTCGATCAGGGGACTTTGTTATACTCGATGAGCGGGCTTTGTTATACTCGATCAGGGGACATTGTTATAGACTTTTAGGGTCCTTTGTTATACTCGATTAGGGGCCTTTGTTATACTCGTTCAGGGGACTTTGTTATACTCGAAAAGGGGAGTTTGTTATACTCGATCTAGGGCCTTTGTTATTCTTGATCAGGGGACTTTGTTATACTCGACTAGGGGACTTTGTCATACTCGATCCGGGGACTTTGTTATACTCGATCAGGGGGCTTTGTTATACTCGACCAGGGGACTTTTTTATACTCGATCTGCAGCCTTTGTTATACTTGATCAGGGGGCTTTGTTATACTCGATCAGGGGACTTAGTTATTCTCGATAAGGGGGACTTTGTTATACTCGATGAGGAGGCTTTGTTATACTCGATCAGGGACATTTTGTTATACTCGATCATGGGCATTTGTTATACTCGATTAGGGGACTTTGTTATACTCGACCTGGGGACTTTGTTATATTCGATGAGGGGCCTTTGTTATACTTGATCAGGGGGCTTTGTTATACTCGATCAGGGGACATTGTTATTCTCGATAAGGGGGACTTTGTTATACTCAATTAGAGAACTTTGTTATACTCGATCAGGGAACTTTGTTATCCTCGATCAGGGGCCTTTGTTATACTCGTTCAGGCGCTTTTGTTATATTCGATCAGGGGGCTTTGTTATACTCGATCAGGGGCCTTTGTTATAATCGTTCAGGGGACTATATTATACTCGAACAGGAGACCTTGTTATACTCGATTAGGGGACTTGGTTATACTCAATCAGGGGACTTTGTTATATTCGATGAGGGACTTTGTTATTCTCGATCATGGGACTTTGTTATACTCGATGACGGGCCTTTGTTATACTCGATGAGGGGACTTTGTTCTACTCGATCAGGGGAATTTGTTATACTCGATCAGGGGACTTTGTTATATTCGATGAGGGGACTTTTTTATACTCGATCATGGGACTTTGTTGTACTCGATGAGGGGCCTTTGTTATACTCGATCAGGGGCCTTTGTTATACCCGATCAGGGGACTTTGTTATAATTGATCAGAGGACTTTGTTATACTCTATGAGGGGGCTTTGTTATCCTCGATCAGGGAACTTTATTATACTCGGTGAGGGGACTTTGTTATACTGGATCCGGGGACTTTGTTTTACTCGATGAGGGGGCTTTGTTATACTCGATTAGGGGACTTTGTTATACTCGATCAGGGGCCTTTGTTATACTCGACCTGGGACTTTGTTATACTCGATTTGGAGCCTTTGTTATACTTGATCAGTGGGCTTTGTTATATTCGATCAGGGGACTTAGTTATTCTCGATAAGGGGGACTTTGTTATACTCGATGAGGGGACTTTCTTATACTTATTGAGGGGCCTTTGTTATACTCGATCAGGGGACATTGTTATTCTCGATAAGGGGGACTTTGTTATACTCAATTAGGGGGCTTTGTTATACTCGATCAGGGAACTTTTTTATACTCGATCAGGGGCCTTTGTTATACTCGTTCAGGCGCTTTTGTTATATTCGATCAGGGGGCTTTGTTATACTCGATCAGGGGCCTTTGTTATATTCGTTCAGGGTACTATGTTATACTCGAACAGGGGACCTTGTTATACTCGATCAGGGGACTTTGTTATACTCGATCAGGGGACTTTGTTATATTCGATTTGGGACTTTGTTATTCTCGATCATGGGACTTTGTTATACTCGATGAGGGGCCTTTGTTATACTCGATGAGGGGACTTTGTTCTACTCGATCAGGGGAATTTGTTATACTCGATCAGGGGACTTTGTTATATTCGATGAGGGGACTTTTTTATACTCGATCATGGGAGTTTGTTATACTCGATGAGGGGCCTTTGTTATACTCGATCAGGGGCCTTTGTTATACCCGATCAGGGGACTTTGTTATAATCGATCAGAGGACTTTGTTATACTCTATGAGGGGGCTTTGTTACCCTCGATCAGGGAACTTTATTATACTCGGTGAGGGGACTTTGTTATACTGGATCAAAGGACTTTGTTTTACTCGATGAGGGGGCTTTGTTATATCTCGATCAGGGGACTTTGTTATACTCGATCAGGGGCATTTGTTATACTCGATCAGGGGCCTTTGTTATACTCGATCAGGGGACTTTGTTATACTCGACCTGGGACTTTGTTATACTCGATTTGGAGCCTTTGTTATACTTGATCAGGGGGCTTTGTTATACTCGATCAGGGGACTTTGTTATTCTCGATAAGGGGGACTTTGTTATACTCGATCAGGGGGCTTTTTTATACTCGATCAGAACTTTGTTATACTCGATCAGGGGCCTTTGTTATACTCGATCAGGGGACTTTGTTATACCCGACCAGGGGACTTTGTTATACTCGATCAGGGGTTTTTGTTATACTTGATCAGGGGACTTTGTTATACCCGACCAGGGGACTTTGTTATACTCGATCAGGGGTTTTTGTTATACTTGATCAGGGGGCTTTGTTATACTCGATCAGGGGACTGTGTTATTCTCGATAAGGGGGGCTTTGTTATACTCGATCAGGAGGCTTTGTTATTCTCGATCATGGGGCTTTGTTATACTTGATCAGGTAACTTTGTTCTACTCGATCAGGGGAATTTGTTATACTCGATCAGGGGACTTTGTTAAATTCGATGAAGGGACTTTTTTATACTCGATCATGAGAGTTTGTTATTCTCGATGAGGGGCCTTTGTTATACTCGATCAGGGGCCTTTGTTATACCCGATCAGGGGACTTTGTTATAATCGATCAGTGGACTTTGTTATACTCTATGAGGGGGCTTTGTTATCCTCGATCAGGGAACTTTATTATACTCGGTGAGGGGACTTTGTTATACTGGATCAAAGGACTTTGTTTTACTCGATGAGGGGGCTTTGTTATATCTCGATCAGGGGACTTTGTTATACTCGATCAGGGGCATTTGTTATACTCGCTCAGGGGCCTATGTTATACTCGATCAGGGGACTTTGTTATACTCGACCTGGGACTTTGTTATACTCGATTTGGAGCCTTTGTTATACTTGATCAGTGGGCTTTGTTATCCTCGATCAGGGGACTTTGTTATTCTCGATAAGGGGGACTTTGTTATACTCGATGAGGGGGCTTTGTTATACTCGATCAGGGAAATTTTTTTATACTCGATCATGGGCATTTGTTATACTCGATAAGGGGACTTTGTTATACTCGACCTGGGGACTTTGTTATACTCGATGAGGGGCCTTTGTTATTCTTGATCAGGGGGCTTTGTTATACTCGATCAGGGGACATTGTTATATCTTTCGATCAGGGTTTTGTTATACTTGATCGAGGGCTGTTATACTCGATCAGGGGACTGTATTATTCTCGATAAGAGAACTGTTATACTCGATCAGGAGGCTTTGTTATTCTCGATCAGGGGCTTTGTTATACTCCGATCAGGTAACTTTGTTATACTCGATCAGGGGCCTTTGTTATACTCGTTCAGAGCGTCTTTGTTATACTCAACACAGGGACTTTGTTATACTCGATCAGGGGCCTTTGTTAAACTCGATCAGGGGCCTTCGTTATACTCGCTCAAGGGACTTTGTTATACTCGATCAGGGGACTATGTTATTCTCGATCAGGGGGCTTTGTTATACTAGATCAGGGAACTTTGTTATACTTGATCAGCGGCCTTTGTTATAATTGTTCAGGGGACTTTGTTATACTCGACCAGGGGACTTTGTTATACTCGATCTGGAGCCTTTGTTATACTTGATCAGGGGGCTTTGTTATACTCGATCAGGGGACTTAGTTATTCTCGATAAGGGGGCTTTGTTATACTTGATGAGGGGGCTTTGTTATACTCGATCAGGGAAATTTTGTTATACTCTATCATGGGCCTTTGTTATACTCGATCAGGGGACTTTGTTATACTCGATCAGGCGAATTTGTTATACTCGATCAGGGGACTTTGTTATACTCGATCAAGGACTTTGTTATCCTCGATCAGGGACTTTGTTATACTCGATGAGCGGGCTTTGTTATACTCGATCAGGGGACATTGTTATAGCCTTTTAGGGTCCTTTGTTATACTCGATCAGGGGCCTTTGTTATACTCGTTCAGGGGACTTTGTTATACTCGATCTAGGGCCTTTGTTATACTTGATCAGGGGACTTTGTTATACTCGACCAGCGGACTTTGTTATACTCGATCAGGGGACTTTGTTATACTCGATAAGGGGACTTTGTTATACTCGATGAGGGGACTTTGTTATACTCGATCAGGGGACTTTGTTATACTCGATCAGGAGAATTTGTTATACTCGATCAGGGGACTTTGTTATACTCGATCAGGAGAATTTGTTATACTCGATCAAGGACTTTGTTATCCTCGATCAGGGGACTTTGTTATACTCGATGAGCGGGCTTTGTTATACTCGATCAGGGGACATTGTTATAGACTTTTAGGGTCCTTTGTTATACTCGATCAGGGGCCTCTGTTATACTCGTTCAGGGGACTTTGTTATACTCGACCAAGGGACTTTGTTATAATCGATCTAGGGCCTTTGTTATATTTGATTAGGGGACTTTTCTATAATCGACCTGGGAACATTGTTATACTCGATCAGGGGACTTTGTTATACTCGATCAGGGGGCTTTGTTATACTCGATCAGGGAACTTTGTTATACTCGATCAGGGGCCTTTGTTATAATCGTTCAGGGGACTTTGTTATACTCGACCAGGGGACTTTGTTATACTCGATCTGGAGCCTTTGTTATACTTGATCAGGGGGCTTTGTTATACTGGATCAGGGGACTTAGTTATTCTCGATAAGGGGGCTTTGTTATACTCGATGAGGGGGCCATGTTATACTCGATCAGGGAAATTTTGTTATACTCTATCATGGGCCTTTGTTATACTCGATCAGGGGACTTTGTTATACTCGATCAGGTGAATTTGTTATACTCGATCAGGGGACTTTGTTATACTCGATCAAGGACTTTGTTATCCTCGATCAGGGGACTTTGTTATACTCGATGAGCGGGCTTTGTTATACTCGATCAGGGGACATTGTTATAGACTTTTAGGGTCCTTTGTTATACTCGATCAGGGGCCTTTGTTATACTCGATCAGGGGACATTGTTATAGACTTTTAGGGTCCTTTGTTATACTCGATCAGGGGCCTTTGTTATACTCGACCAAGGGACTTTGTTATACTCGATCTAGGGCCTTTGTTATATTTGATCAGGGGACTTTTCTATACTCGACCTGGGAACATTGTTATACTCGATCAGGGGACTTTGTTATACTCGATCAGGGGGCTTTGTTATACTCGATCAGGGAACTTTGTTATACTCGATGAGGGGCCTTTGTTATAATCGTTCAGAGGACTTTGTTATACTCGACCAGGGGACTTTGTTATACTCGATCTGGAGCCTTTGTTATACTTGATCAGGGGGCTTTGTTATACTCGATCAGGGGACTCAGTTATTCTCGATAAGGGGGCCTTTGTTATACTCGATTAGGGGACTTTGTTATACTCGACCAGGGGACTTTGTTATACTCGATCAGGGGCCTTTGTTATACTTCGTCAAGGGGCTTTGTTATACTCGATCAGGGAACATTGTTATTCTCGATAAGGGGGACTTTGTTATACTCAATTAGGGGGCTTTGTTATACTCGATCAGGGAACCCTGTTATACTCGATCAGGGGCCTTTGTTATACTCGTTCAAGCGCTTTTGTTATATTCGATCAGGGGGCTTTGTTATACTCGATCAGGGGCCTTTGTTATAATCGTTCAGGGGACTATGTTAGACTCGAACAGGGGACCTTGTTATACTCGAACAGGGGACTTTGTTATACTCGATCAGGGGACTTTGTTATATTCGATGAGGGACTTTGTTATTCTCGATCATGGGACTTTGTTATACTCGAAGAGGGGCCTTTGTTATACTCGATGAGGGGACTTTGTTCTACTCGATCAGGGGAATTTGTTATACTCGATCAGGGTACTTTGTTATATTCGATGAGGGGACTTTTTTATACTTGATCATGGGACTTTGTTATACTCGATGAGGGGCCTTTGTTATACTCGATGAGGGGCCTTTGTTATACCCGATCAGGGGACTTTGATATAATCGATCAGAGGACTTTGTTATACTCGATAAGGGCTGTTATCCTCGATCAAGGGAACATCATTATACTCGGTAGGGGGACTTTGTTATACTGGATCAGGGACTTTGTTCCTACTCGATCCAGGGAATTTATTTAAACTCGATCAGGGGACTTTGTAATACTCGACCAGGGGACTTTGTTATACTCGATCTGGAGCCTTTGTTATACTTGATCAGGGGGCTTTGTTATACTCGATCAGGGGACTTAGTTATTCTCGATAAGAGGGCTTTGTTATACTCGATGAGGGGGTTTTGTTATACTCGATCAGGGAAATTTTGTTATACTCTATCATGGGCCTTTGTTATACTCGATCAGGGGACTTTGTTATACTCGATCAGGGGACTTTGTTATACTCGAACAGGGGACTTTGTTATACTCGATGAGGGGACTTTGTTATACTCGATGAGGGGCCTTTGTTATACTAGAAGAGGGGACTCTGTTATACTCGATCAGGGGACTTTGTTATACTCGATGAGGGGCCTTTGTTATACTCGATCAGGGTCTTTGTTATACCCGATCAGGAGACTTTGTTATAATCGATCAGAGGACTTTGTTATACTCTATGAGGGGGCTTTGTTATCCTCGATCAGGGAACTTTATTATACTCGGTGAGGGGACTTTGTTATACCGGATCAGGGGACTTTGTTTTACTCGATGATGGGGCTTTGTTATACTCGATCAAGGGACTTTGTTATACTCGATCAGGGGCCTTTGTTATACTCGATCAGGGGCCTTTGTTATACTCGATCAGAGGACTTTGTTATACTTGACCTGGGACTTTGTTATACTCGATTTGGAGCCTTTGTTATACATGATCAGGGGGCTTTGTTATACTCGATCAGGGGACTGTATTATTCTTGATAGGGGACTTTGTTATACTCTCGATCAGGGCTTTGTAATACTCGATCAGGGAACTTTGTTATACTCGATCAGGGGCCTTTTGTTTTTACTCGATCAGGGGACTTTGTTGCGCATATACTCGACAGGGGACTTTGTTATTCTCGATAAGGGGGCTTTGTTATATACTCGATCAGGGGGCTTTGTTGCCTTACTCGATCAGGGGGCTTTGTTATACTCGATCAGGGGACTTTGTTATACTCGATCAGGGGCCTTTGTTATACTCGTTCAGGCGTCTTTGTTATACTCGACCAGGGGACTTTGTTATACTCGATGAGGGTCCTTTGTTAAACTCGATCAGGGCCCTTTGTTATACTCGATCAGAGGACTTTGATATTCTCGATCAGGCGACTTTGTTAGACTCGATCAGGGGGCTTTGTTATACTCGATCATGGAACTTTGTTATACTCGATCAGGGGCCTTTGTTATAATCGTTCAGGGGACTTTGTTATACTCGACCAGGGGACTTTGTTATACTCGATGAGGGGACTTTGTTCTACTCGATCCAGAAATTTGTTATACTCGATCAGGGGACTTTGTTATATTCGATGAGGGGACTTTTTTATACTCGATCATGGGACTTTGTTATACTCGATGAGGGGCCTTTGTTATACTCGATCAGGGGCCTTTGTTATACCCGATCAGGGGACGTTGTTATAATCGATCAGAGGACTTTGTTATACTCTATGAGGGGCATTGTTATCCTCGATCAGGGAACTTTATTATACTCGGTGAGGGGACTTTGTTATACTGGATCAGGGGACTTTCTTTTACTCGATGAGGGGGCTTTGTTATATCTCGATCAGGGGACTTTGTTATAATCGATCAGGGGCCTTTGTTATACTCGATCAGGGGCCTTTGTTATACTCGATCAGGGGACTTTGTTATACTCGACCTGGGACTTTGTTATACTCGATTTGGAGCCTTTTTTATACTTGATTAGGGGCCTTTGTTATACTTGATGAGGGGGCTTTGTTATGCTCGATCAGGGACTTTGTTATTCTCGATAAGGGGGCTGATATACTCCCGATCAGGGGAACTTTGTTATACTCGATCAGGGGCTTTGTTATACTCGATCGAACTTTGTTATACTCGATCAGGGGCCTTTGTTATACTCGATCAGGGGACTTTGTTATACTCGATCAGGGGGCTTTGTTATACTCGATCAGGGAACTTTGTTATACTCGATCAGGGGCCTTTGTTATAATCGTTTAGGGGCCTTTGTTATACCCGATCAGGGGACTTTGTTATACTCGATCTGGAGCCTTTGTTATACTTGATCAGGGGGCTTTGTTATACTCGATCAGGGGACTTAGTTATTCTCGATAAGGGGGCTTTGTTATACTCGATGAGGGTGGCTTTGTTATACTCAATCAGGGAAATTTTATTATACTCTATCATGGGCCTTTGTTATACTCGATCAGGGGACTTTGTTATACTCGATCAGGAGAATTTGTTATACTCGATCAGGGGACTTTGTTATACTCGATCAAGGACTTTGTTATCCTCGATCAGGGGACTTTGTTATACTCGATGAGCGGACTTTGTTATACTCGATCAGGGGACATTGTTATAGCCTTTTAGGGTCCTTTGTTATACTCGACCAGGGGACTTTGTTATACTCGATCAGGGGACTTTGTTATACTCGATAAATAGGACTTTGTTATACTCGATGAGGGGACTTTGTTATACTTCATGAGGGGGCTTTGTTATACTCGATCAGGGAACATTGTTATTCTCGATAAGGGGGGCTTTGTTATACGCAATTAGGGGGCTTTGTTATACTCGATCAGGGAACCCTGTTATACTCGATTAGGGGCCTTTGTTATACTCGTTCAGGTGCTTTTGTTATATTCGGTCAGGGGGCTTTGTTATACTCGAATAGGGGCCTTTGTTATAATCATTCAGGGGACTTTGATATAATCGATCAGAGGACTTTGTTATACTCTATGAGGGGGCTTTGTTATCCTCGATCAGGGAACTTTATTATACTCGGTGAGGGGACTTTGTTATACCGGATCAGGGGACTTTGTTTTACTCGATGAGGGGGCTTTGTTATACTCGATCAAGGGACTTTGTTATACTCGATCAGGGGCCTTTGTTATACTCGATGAGGGGCCTTTGTTATACCCGATCAGGGGACTTTGTTATACTCGACCTGGGACTTTGTTATACTCGATTTGGAGCCTTTGTTATACTTGATCAGGGGTTTTGTTATACTCGATCAGGGGACTTTGTTATTCTCGATAAGGGGGACTTAGTTATACTCGATCAGGGGGCTTTGTTATACTCGATCAGGGAACATTGTTAAACTCGATCAGGGGCCTTTGTTATAATTGTTCAGGGGACTCTGTTATACTCGACCAGAGGATTTTGTTATACTCGATCTGGAGCCTTTGTTATACTTGATTAGGGGGATTTATTATACTCATGACCAGGGGACTTTTGTTATACTCGGGATCAGGGTCCTTTGTTATACTCGATCAGGGGCCTTTGTTATACTCGTTCAGGTGACTTTGTTATACTCGACCAGGGGACTTTGTTATACTCGATCAGGGGCCTTTGTTATACTTGATCAGGGGGCTTTGTTATACTCGATCAGGGGACATTGTTATTCTCGATAAGGGGGACTTTGTTATGCTCAATTAGGGGGCTTTGTTATAATCGATCAGGGAACTTTGTTATACTCGTTCAGGCGCTTTTGTTATATTCGATTAGGGGGCTTTGTTTTACTCGATCAGGGGCCTTTGTTATAATCGTTCAGGGGACTATGTTACACTCGAACAGGGGACCTTGTTATACTCGATCAGGGGACTTTGTTATACTCGATCAGGGGATTTTGTTATATTCGATGAGGGACTTTGTTATTTTCGATCATGGGACTTTTGTTATACTCTCGGAATGGGGGGGGGCCTCTGTTATACTCGATCAGGGGTTCTTGTTATACCCGATCAGGGACTTTGTTATACCTGATCAGGGGAATTTTGTTATACTCATGAGGGGGCTTTGTTATACCTCGATGAGGGGACTTTGTTATACTCGACCAGGGGTCTTTGTTATACTCGATCAGGGGCCTTTGTTATACTTGATCAGCGGGCTTTGTTGTACTCGATCAGGGGACTTTGTTATACTCGATCAGGGAACTTTGTTATACTCGATCAGGGGCCTTTGTTATACTCGTTCAGGCGCCTTTGTTATATTCGATCAGGGGCCTTTGTTATACTCGACCAGTTGACTCTGTTATACTCGACCAGGGGTCTTTGTTATACTTGATCAGAGGCTTTTGTTATACTTGATGAGGGGGCTTTGTTATACTCGATCAGTTGCCTTTGTTACACTATTTTTGAGGCCTTTGTTATACTCGAACAGGGGCCTTTGTTAAACTCGATCAAAGGCCTTTGTTTTTCTCGATTTGAGGACTTTGTTAAACTCGATGAGTAGACTTTGTTATACTCGATCAGGGGAGTTTGTTATACTCGATCAGGGGACTCTGTTTTACTCGATCAGGGGGCTCTGTTATACTCGATCAGGGGAGTTTGTTATACTCGATTAGGGGCCATTGTTATACTCGATCAGGGGCCTTTGTTATACCCTAATAGGGGACTTTGTTATACTTAATTGTGGGCTCCTGGTTATACTCGATCAGGGGCCTTTTGTTATACTTGATGAGAGGGGGCTTCAAGTATACTCGATCAGGGGCCTTTTTTATACTTGATGAGGGGGCTTTGTTATACTCGATCAGGGGACTTTGTTATTCTCGATCAGGGGGACTTTATTATACTCGATCAGGGGGTTTTGTTATACTCGATCAGGGAACTTTGTTATACTCGATTAGGGGCCTTTGTTATACTCGCTCAGGCGCCTTTGTTATATTCGATGAGGGGCCTTTGTTATACTCGACCAGGGGACTTTGTTATACTCGATCATGGGCCTTTGTTAAACTCGATCACGGGCCTTTGTTATACTCAATCAGGGGACTTTGTTATACTCGATCAGGGGACTTTGTTATACTCGATCAGGGAGCTTTGTTTTACTCGAACAGGAAACTTTGTTATACTCGATCAGGGGCCTTTGTTATAATCGTTAAGGGAACTTTGTTATACTCGATCAGGGGACTTTGTTCTCCTCGATCAGGAGACTTTGTTATACTCGATGAGGGGACTTTGTTATATTCGATGAGGGGACTTTGTTATACTCGACAATGGGACTTTGTTATACTCGATCAGGGGCCTCTGTTATACTCGATCAGGGGCCTTTGTTATACCCGATCAGGGGACTTTGTTATACTCGATCAGGGGACTTTGTTATACTCTATGAGGGGGCTTTGTTATTCTCGATCAGGGGGACTTTGTTATACTCGATCAGGGGGGCGGTATATTCGATCAGGAACTTTGATATACTCGATCAGGGGCCTTTGTTATACTCGTTCAGGCGCCTTTGTTATATTCGATCAGGGGCCTTTGTTATACTCGACCAGGGGACTTTGTTATACTCGATCAGAGGCATTTGTTAAACTCGATCAGGGGCCTTTGTTATACTCGATCATGGGACTTTGTTATACTCGATCAAGGGACTTTGTTATACTCCATCAGGGGTCTTTGTTATACTTGATGAGGGAGCTTTGTTATACTCGATCAGGGGCCTTTCTTATATTTGATGAGGGGGCTTTGTTATACTCAATCAGGGGACTTTATTATTCTCGATCAGGGGGACTTTGTTATACTCGATCAGGGGGCTTTGTTATACTCGATCAGGGAACTTTGTTATACTCGATCTGGGGCCTTTGTTATACTCGTAGAGGGGCCTTTGTTATACCCGATCAGGGGAATTTGTTATACTCGATCAGGGGACTTTGTTATACTCTATGAGGGGGCTTTGTTATACTCGATGAGGTGACTTTGTTATACTCGAACAGGGGACTTTGTTATACTCGATCAGGGGCCTTTGTTATACTTGATCAGGGGGCTTTGTTATACTCGATCAGGGGACTTTGTTATTCTCGATCAGGGGACTTTGTTATACTCGATGAGGGGCCTTTGTTATAATTGTTCAAGGGACTTTGTTATACTCGATAAGGGGACTTTGTTATATTCGATGAGGGGACTTTGTTATACTCGATCATGAGACTTTGTTATACTCGATCAGGGGCCTTTGTTATACTCGATTAGGGGACTTTGTTATACTCGATCAGGGGCCTCTGTTATACTCGATCAGGGGCGTTTGTTATACTTGATGAGGGGGCTTTGTTATACTCGATCAGGGGACTTTGTTATACTCGATCAAGGAACTTTGTTATACTCGATTAGGGGCCTTTGTTATACTCGTTCAGGCACCTTTGTTATATTCGATGAGGGGCCTTTGTTATACTCGACCACGGTACTTTGTTATACTCGATCATGGGCCTTTGTTAAACTCGATCAGGGGCCTTTGTTATACTCGATCAGGGGCCTTTGTTATAATCGTTCAGGAGACTTTGTTAAACTCGATCAGGAGACTTTGTTCTCCTCGATAAAGGGAACTTTGTTATACTCGATGAGGGGGCTTTGTCATATTCGAATGAGGGGACTTTGTTATACCCGACCATGGGACTTTGTTATACTCGATCAGGGGCCTCTGTTATACTCGACCAGGAGCCTTTGTTATACCCGATCAGAGGACTTTGTTATACTCGATCAGGGGACTTTGTTATACTCTATGAGGGGGCTTTGTTATACTCGATGAGGGGACTTTGTAATACTCGACCAGGGGTCTTTGTTATACTCGATCAGGGGCCTTTGTTATACTTGATCAGGGAGCTTTGTTGTACTCGATTAGGGGACTTTGTTACACTCGATCAGGGAACTTTGTTATACTCGATCAGGGGCCTTTGTTATACTCGTTCAGGCGCCTTTGTTATATTCGATCAGGGGCCTTTGTTATACTCGACCAGGTGACTCTGTAATACTCGATCAGGGGACTTTGTTATACTCGACCAGGGGTCTTTGTTATACTTGATCAGAGGCTTTTGTTATACTTGATGAGGGGGCTTTGTTATACTGAAAGTTGCCTTTGTTATGCTCTTTTAGAGGCCTTTGTTATACTCGAACAGGGGCCTTTGTTAAACTCGATCAAAGGCCTTTGTTTTTCTCGATTTGAGGACTTTGTTATACTCGATGAGTAGACTTTGTTATACTCGATCAGGGGCCTTTGTTATACTCGATCAGGGGCCTTTGTTATACTCGATCAGGGGACTTTGTTATACTCGATCAGGGGACTTTGTTATACTCGACCAGGGGTCTTTGTTATACTCGATCAGGGGCCTTTGTTATAATCGTTCAGGGGCCTTTGTTATACTCGTTCAGGCGCGTTTGTTATATTCGGTCAGGGGGCTTTGTTATACTCGTTCAGGGGCCTTTGTTATAATCGTTCAGGGGACTATGTTATACTCGAACAGGGGACCTTGTTATACGCGATTAGGGGACTTTTATATACTCGATCAGGGGACTTTGTTATATTCGATGAGGGACTTTGTTATTCTCGATCATGGGACTTTGTTATACTCGATGAGGGGCCTTTGTTATACTCGATGAGGGACGCTCTGTTATAATTGATCAGGGGACTCAGTAATACTCGATCAGGGGACTTTGTTATACTCGATCAGTGGCCTTTGTTATACTCATTTAGAGGCCTTTGTTATACTCGAACAGGGGCCTTTGTTAAGCTCGATCAAAGGGCTTTGTTATTCTCGATTTGAGGACCTTGTTAAACTCGATGAGGAGACTTTGTTATACTCGATCAGGGGAGTTTGTTATATTCGATCAGGGGACATTGTTATACTCGATGAGGGGACTTTGTTATACTCGATCAGGGGCCTTTGTTGTACTCGATTAGGGGACTTTGTTATACTCGTTCAGGGGCCTTTGTTATACCCGATCAGAGGACTTTGTTATACTCGATCAGGGGACTTAGTTATACTCTATGAGGGGGCTTTGTTATACTCGATGAGGGGACTTTGTTATACTCGACCAGGGGTCTTTGTTATACTCGATCAGGGGCCTTTGTTATACTTGATCAGGGGGCTTTGTTATACTCGATCAGGGGACTTAGTTATTCTCGATCAGGAGGACTTTGCTATACTCGATGAGGGGTCTTTGTTATAATCGTTCAGGGGACTTTGTTATACTCGATCAGGGGACTTTTTTATACTCGATCAGGGGACTTTGTTATACTCGATCAGGGGACTTTGTTATATTCGATGAGGGTACTTTGTTATACACGATCATGGCACTTTGTTATACTTGATGAGGGGCCTTTGCTAGACTCCATGAGTGGACTCTGTTATACTCGATCAGGGGACTCTGTAATACTCGATCAGGGGCCTTTGTTATACTCGATTAGGGGACTTTGTTATTCTCGACCAGGGGTCTTTGTTATACTCGATCAGGGGCCTTTGTTATACTTGATGAGGGGGCTTTGTTATACTCGATCAGGGGCCTTTGTTATACTTGATGAGGGGCCTTTGTTATACTCGACCAGGGGACTTTGTTATACTCGATCATGGGCCTTTGTTAAACTCGATCAGGGGCCTTTGTTATACTCAATCCGGGAACTTTGTTATACTCGATCAGGGAACTTTGTTATACTCGATCAGGGAGCTTTGTTTAACTCAATTAGGAAACTTTGTTATACTCGATTAGGGGCCTTTGTTATAATCGTTCAGGGGACTTTGTTATACTCGATCAGGGGACTTTGTTCTCCTCGATCCGGGGACTTTGCTATACTCGATGAGGGGACTTTGTTATACTCGACCATGGGACTTTGTTATACTCGATCAGGGGCCTCTGTTATACTCGATCAGGGGCCTTTGTTATACCCGATCAGGGGACTTTGTTATACTCGATCAGGGGCCTTTGTTATACTCGAGCAGGAGACTTTGTTATACTCGATCAGGGGCTTTTGTTAAACTCGATCAGGGGCCTTTGTTATACTTAATCAGGGTCTTTGTTATACTCGATCAGGGGACTTCGTTATACTCGTTTATAGGGCTTTGTTTAACTCGATCAGGAAACTTTGTTATACTCGATGAGGGGCCTTTGTTATAATCGTTCAGGGGACTTTGTTATACTCGATCAGGGGACTTTGTTATACTCGATCAGGGGACTTTGTTATACTCGAACAGGGGACTTTGTTATATTCGATGAGGTGACTTTGTTATACTCGATCATGGGACTTTGCAATACTCGATGAGGGGCCTTTGTTATACTAGAAGAGGGGACTCTGTTATACTCGATCAGGGGACTTTGTTATACTCGATGAGGGGCCTTTGTTATACTCGATTAGGGGCTTTTGTTATACCCGATCAGGGGACTTTGTTATAATCGATCAGAGGACTTTGTTATACTCTATGAGGGGGCTTTGTTATCCTCGATCAGGGAACTTTATTATACTCGGTGAGGGGACTTTGTTATACTGGATCAGGGGACTTTGTTATACTCGATGAGGGGGCTTTGTTGTATTCGATCAGGGGACTTTGTTATACTCAATCAGGGGCCTTTGTTATACTCGATCAGAGGCCTTTGTTATACTCGATCAGGGGACTGTGTTATACTCGACCTGGGACTTTGTTATACTCGATTTGGAGCCTTTGTTATACTTGATCAGGGGCTTTGTTATACTCGATCAGGGGACTTTTGTTATACTTGGATCAGGGGCTTTGTTATATTCGATCAGGGGACTTTGTTATACTCTCGGATCATGGGCCTTGTTATGTTCGTTGATCAGGAAACTTATATACTCGATGAAGGGACTTTGTTATACTCGATCAGGGGGCTTTGTTATACTTGATCAGCGGGCCTTTGTTATAATCGTTAAAGGGACTTTGTTATACTCGATCAGGGGCACTTTGTTATACTCGACAAGGGAGTTTGTTATACTCGACCAGGAGACGTTGTTTTACTCGATCAGGGGATATGTTATACTCGATCAGGGGACTTTGTTATACTGGACCAGGGGACTTTGTTATAATGGATCAGGGGACTTTGTTATATTCGATGAGGAGAATTTGTTATACTCGATCAGGGGACTTTGTTATACTCGATCAAAGACTTTGTTATCCTCGATCAGGGGACTTTGTTATACTCGATGAGCGGGCTTTGTTATACTCGATCAGGGGACATTGTTATTGACTTTTAGGGTCCTTTGTTATAATCGATCAGGGACCTTTGTTATACTCGTTCAGGGGACTTTGTTATACTCGACCAGGGAACTTTGTTATACTCGATCTAGGGCCTTTGTTATACTTGATCAGGGGACTTTGTTATACTCGACCGGGGGACTTTGTTATACTCGATTAGGTGACTTTGTTATACTCAATCAGGGGACTTTGTTATACTCGATGAGGGGCCTTTGTTAAA
Organism: Homarus americanus; assembly: GCF_018991925.1. Taxonomy (NCBI): domain Eukaryota; kingdom Metazoa; phylum Arthropoda; class Malacostraca; order Decapoda; family Nephropidae; genus Homarus; species Homarus americanus. The sequence continues at coordinate 17,829 of NW_024738217.1, forward strand.
CTCGATGAGTTGCCTTTGTTATAATCGACCAGGGGACTTTGTTATACTCGATGAGGGGCCTTTGTTATACTCGATCAGGGGACTTTGTTATACTCGATCAGGGGACATTGTTATAGACTTTTAGGGTCCTTTGTTACACTCGATCAGGGGCCTTTGTTATACTCGTTGAGGAGACTTTGTTATACTCGACCAGGGGACTTTGTTATACTCGATCTAGGGCCTTTGTTATACTTGATCAGGGGACTTTTTTATACTTGCACTGGGGACTTTGTTATACTCGATCAGGGGACTTTGTTATACTCGATCAGGGGGCTTTGTTATACTCGATCAGGGAACTTTGTTATACTCGATCAGGGGCCTTTGTTATAATCGTTCAGGGGACTTTGTAATACTCGACCAGGGGACTTTGCTATACTCGATCTGGAGCCTTTGTTATACTTGATCAGGGGGCTCTGTTATACTCGATCAGGAGACTTAGTTATTCTCGATAAGGGGGCCTTTGTTATACTCGATCAGGGGACTTTGTTAAACTCGACCAGGGGACTTTGTTATACTCGATCAGGGGCCTTTGTTATACTTGATCAGGGGGCTTTGTTATACTCGATCAGGGAACATTGTTATTCTCGATAAGGGGGACTTTGTTATACTCAATTAGGGGGCTTTGTTATACTCGATCAGGGAACCCTGTTATACTCGATCAGAGGCCTTTGTTATACTCGATCAGGGGACTTTGTTATACTCAACTAGGGGAGTTTGTTATACTCGACCAGGGGACTTTGTTATACTCGATGAGGGGCCTTTGTTAAACGCGATGAGGGGCCTTTGTTATACTCGATCAGGGGACTTTGTTATACTCGATTAGGGGACTTTGTTATACTCGATCAGGGGGCTTTGTTATACTCGATCAGGGAACTTTGTTATATTCGATCACGGGACTTTGTTATACTCGAACAGGGGACTTTGTTATACTCGATCAGGGGAATTTGTTATACTCGATCAAGGGACTTTGTTATACTCGGTCAGGGAACTTTGTTATACTCGATCAGGGGACTTTGTTATACTCGTTCAGGGGACTTTCTTATACTCGATCTGGGGCCTTTGTTATACTTGATCAGGGGGCTTTGTTATACTCGATCAGGGGACTTAGTTTTTCTCGATAAGGGGGACTTTGTTATACTCGATGAGGGGGCTCTGTTATACTTGATCAGGGAAAGTTTGTTATACTCGATCATGGGCCTTTGTTATACTCGATCAGGAACTTTGTTATACTCGATGAGGGGACTTTGTTATACTCGATCATGGGGCTTTGTTATACTTGATCAGGGGGCCTTTGTTATAATCGTTCAGGGAACTTTGTTATACTCGACCAGGGACTTTGTTATACTTTCGACCAGGGGAGTTTGTTATACTCGACCAGGGACTTTGTTATACTCGATCAAGGGGCCTTTGTTATATAGTCAGAGCTGTTGCCACTCGATCAGGGGACTTGTTATTCTCGATAAAGGGCCTTTGTTATACTTGATCAGGGGGCTTTGTTATACTCAATCAGGCGACATTGTTATTCTCGATAAGGGGGACTTTGTTATACTCAATTAGGGGGCTTTGTTATACTCGATCAGGGGACTTTGTTATACTCGATCAGGGGCCTTTGTTATAATCGTAAAGGGGACTTTGTTATACTCGACTAGGGGACTTTGTTATACTCGATCTTGAGCCTTTGTTATACTTGATCAGGGGGCTTTGTTATACTCGATCAGGTTACCTAGTTATTCTAGATAAGGGTGACTTTGTTTTACTCGATGAGGGGGCTTTGTTATACTCGATCAGGGAAATTTTGTTATACTCGATCATGGGCCTTTGTTATACTCGATCAGGGGACTTTGTTACACTCGATCAGGGGCCTTTGTTATACTTGATTAGGGGGCTTTGTTATACTCGATCAGGGGACTTTGTTATTCAAGATAAGGGGGCTTTGTTATACTCGATCAGTGGGCTTTGTTATACTCGATCAGGGAACTTTGTTATACTCGATTAGGGGCCTTTGTTATACTCGTTCAGGCGTCTTTGTTATACTCGACCAGGGGACTTTGTTATACTCGATCAGGGGCCTTTGTTAAACTCGATCAGGGCCCTTTGTTATACTCGATCCGGGGACTTTGTTATTATACTCGATCAGGCGACTTTGTTATACTCGATCAGGTGGCTTTGTTAAACTCGATCAGGGAACTTTGTTATACTCGATCAGGGGCCTTTGTTATAATCGTTCAGGGTACTTAGTTATACTCGATCAGGGGACTTTGTTATACTCGACCAGGTGAGTTTGTTATACTCAACCAGGGGACTTTGTTATACTCGATCAGGGCGCTGTTAAACTCGATATGAGGGGCGCTGTTATACTCGATCAGGGGCTTTGTTATACTCGATCAGGGATCTTTGTTATACTCGATCAGGGGACTTTGTTATACTCGATCAGGGGACTTTGTTATACTCGATCAGGGGACTTTGTTATACTCGATTAGGGGACTTTGTTATACTCGACCAGGGAACTTTGTTATACTCGATCAGGGGCCTTTATTATACTTGATCAGGGGGCTTTGTTATACTCAATCAGGGGACATTGTTATTCTCGATAAGGGGGACTTTGTTATACTCAATTAGGGGGCTTTGTTATACTCGATCAGGGAACTTTGTTATACGCGATAAGGGGCCTTTGTTATACTCGCTCAGGCGCTTTTGTTATATTCGATCAGGGGGCTTTGTTATACTCGATCAGGTGCCTTTGTTATAATCGTTCAGGGGACTATGTTATACTCGAACAGGGGACCTTGTTATACTCGATCAGGGGACTTTATTATACTCGATCAGGGGACTTTGTTATATTCGATGAGGGACTTTGTTATTCTCGATCATTGGACTTTGTTATACTCGATGAGGGGGCTTTGTTATACTCGATCAGGGGACTTTGTTCTATTCGATCAGGGGCCTTTGTTATACTCGATCAGGGGACTTTGTTATACTCGACCTGGGACTTTGTTATACTCGACCTGGGACTTTGTTATACTCGATTTGGAGCCTTTGTTATACTTGATCAGGGGGCTTTGTTATACTCGATCAGGGGACTTTGTTATATTTGATCAGGGGGGCTTTGTTATACTCGATGAGGGGACTTTGTTATTGTCGATAAGGGGGTCTTTGTTATACTCGATCAGGGGGCTTTGTTA
>NW_024738218.1:0-29803 GCF_018991925.1 Homarus americanus
CAACCTGCAGTATCCTTCCAATCTGCAGGTGGGACCACCTCCAATCCCAATCCGGTCTGGCTGCTCCTGGAGCTCCAGCCGGAACCACCAAACGGGCCGCCTATAGGCAAAGGCCCGTGTCGGACTACGGTCCGACAATCTATACAACAACAACAACCAGGCCGCCACTTATCACATCGCTCCTGAACCAAGAAGACCTCTCAACAAGACCTCCTGCTGGACCCGGAACCTTGAAGACCGCCCTCTCCCTCGTGCCATTGTTGGCCATCTTCCCGGACCGGACCACCCACGACTGTCATCGCCCACAACAACTCACGAGCGTTCTTGGTTTATCGAGCATTAGCTTGCCCTCCCCACTGGTGGTGTGAGTGACCCACACTCCAGCTGGAGAGCAGTTATAGCGCGATATTCCCGGCGTGGTTTGAGCTCTTTTCCTTCTACTACCACTTTTCCTTTTTCGCTCTGGCCTAGGGACCTGCACCCTCAAAGTGTATTCGTCCTGCGGTCCCCCCTGTAACTGTTCACCTCCCTCCCAGGAGATTGTGAACACGAAAGGGGGTCGGAGCAAAACCCTCCCCAGCCGAGTCTTTCCAGGAAAACCGTGATCGTGCGGGTCCACCTGGAAAGAGGGTAGCAATCCTTATCCTTCCCAAATAGGCACACTTAGCTCACGTCTATAAGTGAGCAGTCACATACACTAGGAAGTAGGCTTCCCCAATCGGGGCTCCGTGAGAGAAGCTCAGGAACCACTCTACGACCACCAGCTAGTGGGGAGTGCTGTAATTCCTTTGCTATTTACTCAACCGGAATAGGTATGGAGCGCGTACGCCCTCCTAACCGCGATCCCCGCCTGAACCGCCAACCTGACGACCCGAACCACGACAGGCTTCGCACAGAGAAAGCAAACCAGTTACGCGCCTTCAATGAAGCCCTGAAAACTAGGAACACTGCCACCACCTCCAACAACTCCACCACCACCACCACCTCCACCACCACCACCACTGCTACCGCTACTGAGGACAACTGGACGAAGGTAGAAAACAAGAAACGCCGACGTGCTTTTTCGGGAAACGAATGCCGTCAAGCAGCCCCAAAGGCACCCATCACCACCACCAGCTCACCTCCAACGACACTGCCAAAATTCCGGATCACGAAAACGGACGCAAAAACAACATATGCCGCCGTCACAGAGATGGAAAAGCTAAATCCACTGGCCAAGTTCTCAGTGCGGCCCAACCTAAAGGGGGAGATGATCATTCACCCCAAAGACAAGGACTCCGCCACCACCCTCGACACTTACCTGCAAAACACCACCACCGTTGCATCAACCAAGCTGGACCCCGCCCAGAAACTGATGAAGTCGGTAGTCCTCCGGTACCCAAAGGAACTACCTCTCGAACCCCTGGAGAACCACCCGAAGATCTTAAAAGCCGAGAGATACTCTCCCCTGTCCGACAAGACGGCCACCACGAAACAAGTACTCATAACGCACTACGGCTCACCCCCCAGCACCATAGACCTCAAAACCTGGGGGATCTACGAAGTGAGGCCCTTCGTCCCAGAGCCCCTGCGGTGCTTCAAATGCCAGAAATACGGGCACCATCAGACAAGGTGCACGTACAGGGAAATCTGCGCTGTCTGCGCACAGAAGCACGGCACACACTCCTGCCTCACCAAGCTGAAAAATGGGGAAAAAATTGCCCCCAAGTGTGCCAACTGCGGGGGCAAACACCACGCCTGGAATCCTGGATGCTCCGAGAGAACAAAGAGGGTCCAGGCAAACCGACCAGCAGCAAGACCGGCCCCCACCGCCTACACACCAGCCCCACCAAGTACCTTCGTGTGGGGAACCCAAAGGCCCAAACAACAGAGACAACCTCCTCAGCCAGTCAACACCCAAAGTGCAGCCCAGTTTCCTGGCCTCACTACAGCCCCACCTCAGCCACCCAAGCAGCAGACAACGACAACCACGAGCAAGACAAAAGAAGCACACACCAAGGCACCAGAAGGAATGATACACTTATCAGACCTAGCCAAGGTACTGACAACCTTCGCGGAGGGCCTAGCCGGACTACTGGGCCACAAGATCCAACCCACACAGCTCCAATTACTCATGGGGAGCGTCCTCGGGCAAGTCGCCACAGCTCCAGACACCTCAGTGGAGGAAGCCACGCCGGTCCGCACACGAGTAACAGCCGAGGTACACTCTACACCGAAGAAGGCCACCAGAGAACCCAAGACACCGACAGCCCCCAAGATACCGACAGCTCCCAGAAAGAAACTGGACGTTTCAACTCCCCTGAACCGAACCACGGCCCAGAAGGCAAAAACCACAGAACACGAAGACATGGACTTGAGCCAGTTGGAATCGAGCTTGGACATCTCCATCGAGAACCACCAGAAGTCCCCGATGAAACAGTGGTGGAAAACATCAGCACCCTGAACATCCTTACATGGAATGCTCAGGGCATCAAAAACAAGAAACACCTCCTACAAGAAGCAGCAGCCAAGGACAAGCTTGACATCATACTCCTACAAGAAACACTTCTACAAGAACACCACTGTTTCAAATTCAGCGGTTACAAGCCATACAGGAGGCATTTCACGCAGGCGTCAACAAGAGGATGTATGATCTTGGTCAAATCAAGCATGCCCTCCGCCGATGTCACGCAGCAATTTCCATGTGGGGAAAACATCGAGACACAGGCCGTCAAAGTAACCCTCCAAGAACGGGAATTAACTGTTCACAACATCTACAAGAACCCAAGGGGCTCACTGGAGGTTACTCAATTATTTGCTTCGGCCGCTGACCACGCCACACTCATAGGAGGGGATTTCAACGCACATCATCCCTTCCTAAGCTCAGCAAGCCCCACAAATGAAGACGGCCTACACCTATACACCACCTTTCAAGATACACCCGAGATCTGCCTCCTGAACACCGGAGAGCCCACCCACACTAGGGGAGGAAGGCTAGATCTAACCTTCGTCTCCAGTGCACTACAGCCTTCGGCCTCCTGGCAGATACACCCCACGCTGACCAGTGACCACTTCGCCACCCTAACAACACTCAAGGTGAACAAACTCCCCACTCCACCCCCCCCGAGATGGAGATACAACACTCAAAAGGCAGACTGGGGACTCTTCAAGAAACACCTGGCTAAGTGGCGCGAAAAATCACAGCCGGCCGGCGCAGCACCCGCGGATGAGACAACCCTCCACCACCAATTGGTCGAGGCGTTTCACCTAGCGGCAGAAGAGGCTATTCCAAAAACAAAACCCACATCAAGACAGTACAATGATTACTGGTACTACTGTCCCAGGGTGAAAGAACTCAACCACAGAGTGAACATGGCCCGAAGAAACTACAGGAGACATCCCACAGAAACAAACAGACATCTCCTGCAAGTCATAGTTAAGGATACCAGGGAAGAGAAGGAAGAAATCAAAAGCGTAAGCTGGCTCAAGTGGTGCTCCGAACTGAACGAGCACACCTCCCTCGGCAAAATGTGGGCCCAGATCCGAAGGACATCTGGGAAGGCAACACCACCACCACCAACCCATCCCAACCCAGAAGAGGAAGCCGAGAGACTTGCAAAACTGTTCTCTGACCGAGCAGCAACGAAAAACCTCCCGAGACAGGCGGAGGAGACACAACGGCGTCTGCGACAGGTCAGACTCCAGACGATCGAAGAGGCCTGCAACAGTGAAGATGACACTGACAGACCATTCAACCAGCAAGAACTCCAGAAGTCGCTAAAACGAAGCAAGGACACAGCACCAGGGGCCGACAGGATAACCTACTCCATGCTTTCTCATGCCGGTACAGCCGGACACGAGGCTCTGCTGCAAGCCATCAATGCCTCGTGGACAGCACAAAGACTCCCACCGGAATGGAAGAAGGCAGATATACAGCCCATTCCGAAGCCCAGAGAACCAGACAAACCGAGGCCCAACTCCCTTCTCAGCTGCATAGCGAAGACGGGAGAAAGAATGGCTCTCAACCGACTCAAGTGGAAAGTAGGCAGCCCACATCCTCACATCTTTGCTTACACCGAGAACACCGGCACAGGCAACAACATCGCCGAGATACTCAGCACAGTGGACAACAAACCAGCTCTGGTGGTCTTCCTCGACCTGGAGAAAGCCTTCGAACTAGCAAATCCTTTGGCCATTACAACTACGCTCGCAAAAAAAGGCGTCAAGGGAAGGTTGCTGGGGTGGATCCAGAACTACCTCACACAGAGAGAAGCACGAGTACGCTTTCAGGGAGCAACCTCAAGCTACAGGGTCCATGAAAACGGAACCCCACAAGGAGGCATCCTCAGTCCAATGCTGTTCAACGTCCTGATGGAAAATCTAGTCAAACTTCCCTTCAGACAAACAGCCAAGCTCCTATGCTATGCAGACGACTTACAGTTTATAGTAAGAGGATCGAACAGACTAGCCAACACGCAACACGCACTCCAACTTATAGAAGAGGAGTGCAACAGACTTGGACTCAAGATAAATCCAGCCAAGTCGAAAGCGATGGCCATCTGCACAGACACACCAGACAAGACGCTCTCCATACAAAACACGCCGGTAGTCTGGATCAACGCCCACCAGTGTCTTGGAATCTGGTTTGACCAGAAACTCACCTTCAAGCCGCAACTCGAGTATCTCAGGCACAGGACGAAGAGCAGACACAATATAATGAGGTCGCTCACCAGCAAATCCGCAGGAGCAAACCTTCATGTGCTCAAAGCCTACTACACAGCCGCCAACAGATCGCTGGTAGATTACAGTGCTCCAGCACTCATTGGACTGAGAGAAGACCAAATAGCTAAGCTAGAAGTCATTCAAAACAATGCTCTCAGGACCATGCTCGGAGCACCCATGTGGACCAGAATTTGCAATCTGCAGATGGAAACCGAGCTACCACCCCTGGCAGTACGAGTCAAGCAGGTGACAGCCGGTCTCCTCGCCAAAATCTGCAGAGCAGACAAGCCCACAGCTGCCAAGATTCGAATCAGTGCCTCCCTCCACCTCGACCACAGAGTGCGAGGGGCCACCTGGTCGCACGAGGCAAGCGAGGTCATCCGACACCTGCAAGCAGAAACACTCGTCAAGAACAACCAAGACACACGAGACAATGGTTACACTGTTCCTCCACCATGGAGCCCTCCACCAGCCACACTCAAATTCACCGACCTCGGCGATAGTAAAGCCAACCTCCAAAAGGAGGACCTCCAAAAAATATCTCTCCAAGCCATAGCCACCGAGACACCGGCTGATGCAGCATCATACTTCACAGACGGCTCGGTGGACCCAAAACATCACAGATCCGGAGCGGCCTTCTACACCCAAGGTCAGACCCTCAAATGGAGACTTTCCAACGACTGCTCCACCCTACAAACAGAACTGGTAGCAATCTCAAAGGCCCTACAACACGCTGCAACACAACACAACAAGTCCGTCATAATTCACACGGACTCGAAATCGGCCATGCAGGCGCTGCAACACAGTCAACCAAGAGACAACGTCCACATCATCACCTCGATCCTCGCACAGCTACAGGAATTCCAAAGCCAACACCGACCAGTCGTCTTACACTGGATTCCCAGTCATGTAGGGATCGGAGGAAACGACGTGGCAGACGAAGCAGCCAAGGCAGCTACACGTTCCAGTAGCGTACACATCCAAGTTCCAGCAAGTGTGCAACAGATCAAGAATCACCTCAGAAAGACTACCAAGCTCCACATCAAAAAGAGCTTCCTTCACGCACTCAACGCTGGTTCCCAATCAGCCAAATGGTACCTGGCGGCCACAAAAGGGGAACCACCTTTCGCAGACAAGAAAACTCCAAGACAAACCCAAGTCAGCCTTCACCGACTACGACTAGGGTACAAGTGCTCCTGGCAGATGATCGGAAATGACGTCACGGAATGCACCTACTGTCAGGAGCCAGCAGCCAACCCACTTGAACACTATCTCCTCGATTGCGAGGTCACACAAAGCCTCCGAGACAGAACTCAAATCTCCCAAGAAACACACACAACACCAGCGGCCACTCTAACCCGAAAGGCCCACACAGACCACATTCACCACCTACTCCGGGTCATCACACGATACCCACCACCCAGATAGCTTAGAAAGCATCCTCTCCCAGCAAGTGCGGACCCCAGTTCGGGGGGCGCGCCACTCCGAGGCTGACCACGTCCAAGAGTGGGGGCCGGTGGTAAGCGTCCACTGATCGGGGGTCCGCTCACACTTGCAACCTGCAGTATCCCTCCAATCTGCAGGTGGGACCACCTCCAATCCCAATCCGGTCTGGCTGCTCCTGGAGCTCCAGCCGGAACCACCAAACGGGCCGCCTATAGGCAAAGGCCCGTGTCGGACTACGGTCCGACAATCTATACAACAACAACAACAACCGGGCCGCCCGTATTGACTATTTCGTCGTCGAGATGGCCCGTACTAAACAGACTGCCCGCAAGTCCACTGGAGGCAAGGCTCCACGGAAGCAGCTTGCCACCAAGGCAGCTCGCAAGTCCGCCCCAGCCACCGGTGGTGTCAAGAAGCCCCATCGTTACAGGCCCGGAACCGTCGCCCTTCGTGAGATCCGTCGTTACCAGAAGAGCACAGAGCTACTCATCAGGAAGCTGCCCTTCCAGCGCCTGGTGCGTGAGATCGCCCAGGATTTCAAGACTGACCTGCGCTTCCAGTCGTCTGCCGTCATGGCTCTGCAGGAAGCCTCTGAGGCTTACCTGGTGGGTCTTTTCGAGGACACCAACCTGTGTGCCATTCACGCCAAGCGCGTTACCATCATGCCCAAGGACATCCAGCTGGCCCGGCGCATCCGCGGAGAGCGTGCTTAAGTCCTCTTCCTTGGGGAAAAAGAAAAAGCACAACAAAACCTACCAGACATCTATAACTCGGCCCTTCTCAGGGCCAAAGAACTGTTCTGAAGATAATTTTCATGACAATCGAAATGGTTGGTGGTAGGAGAGCGTTAATTTCGGTTACCCAAATCGCCTAACGGTAAGTTGGTAACAGTCGTGCAGGCACGAATGTATAGTAGGTCATCAATTCGGGAGGTGGGTGGGTGCAAAAAACAAGAGCTAGTAACAAATTAATATATAAAGAATAAGTAAGTAAATAAATAACTAAAATAAAAGAAAATTCAATAAAATAAAATAAAATGAATTGTTTACATGAAATAGGCGTGCTGCAAACAAGAAATGAAACCCAAACACACTCCATGTATGTCACTTTGCAGTGGGTGTAAAAGTACTCCACGCAGAATTTATTTATTTATTTATAATGTTTCGATTTAGTCCTGTTTCTACGCCAATAGAGAATGCAGATTATTATAATTTTTTTTTATTTATTTCCCTCTCAATATATCACTGTCGGTAACTGTCTCTTTAACATGTAACTGTGGCTCCGATGGAGCCGATTAAGTTGTAGTAGTGGGATGGCGTGTTTGTTGTGCACAAGTAACCTCTTACTTGGAAGAGGTGTACTTGGTGACAGCCTTGGTGCCCTCAGACACGGCATGCTTGGCCAGTTCACCGGGCAGCAAGAGTCGGACAGCTGTCTGGATTTCCCGACTTGTAATGGTGGAGCGTTTGTTGTAGTGCGCCAGGCGGGAAGCCTCGGCAGCGATGCGCTCGAAGATGTCGTTCACGAAAGAGTTCATGATGGACATAGCTTTGGAGGAGACTCCTGTGTCGGGGTGCACTTGCTTCAGTACCTTGTAGATGTAGATGCTGTAGCTTTCCTTCCTCCTGCGCTTCTTCTTCTTGTCACCCTTGGCAATGGCCTTCTGGGCCTTTCCAGCCTTCTTGGCAGCCTTTCCGGAAGTTTTGGGAGGCATGGCGGCACAGTTACTCGTGGCGCGGAGCGAGAGAATTGAAAACTGGCTAGAAGAACTAGAAAAATGCTAGTGACAGGGGGGAAGGAGGTTCAGAGGAAGAATAAAGGGAGGATGGAAGTGAATTTTAGAAGGAGAGAACAGGTGCAGTGGCTAAACACCGCTTGCGTGAGGGGGTAGGCAAAATGCCCGTGAGGGTGCAACAACAACAATCAGGACGAGGCAGAGGGAGGGCGGGAGCAGGTCCGGGCAAGCAAAGGGCCAACGCGGGTGTTCTGATTGTCGTCCTAGCAGGCAGTGTTGGTAAAACGTAGGAAGAACCGCCCCGCCACGGCGGCGGCGCAAGCCGAGAAACGCAGGTGGACGGACGCACAGGCAGCACACGATCAAATCAAACAGAGAAGGTGAAAATATAGAAATTTTGCTAGTCGTAGGGTTGTTTGGAGAGAGATGAAGGTAAAGTCTTTGAGCTATGTCAAAGAGGAACGGAGCGAGTTGGAGGAAGGGTTTTTGAATCTTTGAGCTTGAAATGTCAAAGTATTCATAGTAAGGAAGGATGAGCGTATCGTAGGAGAGTTTTTAGTAATAGCGGCAGACAGATTTGAGCTTTTTTGTCAAATTATGAACGGAGACGAGAATGAGATATAGGTTGAGTGGTTTCAGTCTAGAGTTAGGTCAATTTTATTAAGAATTGGATGTCACAGACGTTGGGTATGTTTGATTAGGTTCTGAGAGTTGTGGGTCTTTTAGCTATGTCAGAGAGAAATGGAGAGAGTTGGAGGAAGAGTTTAGAATCTTTGAGTTTGAAATGTCAAAGTATTCGTAGTGAGGAAGGATGAGTGTATCGTAGGAGAGTTGTTTAGTAATAGCAGGAGGCAGATTTGAGCTATGTCAAATTGTGAACGGAGATGAGAGTGAAATATAGGTTAAGTTTCAGTCTTGAGTTAAGTCGATTTTGTCGAGGTGGCTGATTATAGAAGTTGGGTATGTTTGATTTGGTTTTTGAGAGTTGTAGTGTTAAGAGGGGCTTTGTCTGACAGGATGTTGTGTTTGGAGATTGGTTGTGGGAGGGGGGGAGTTTGTGTTTGGGGATTGATGGGGGTGGCGGTTGTATGTTAATTTTAGGTGAATTAAAATTGCTTGAGGGGGGTTGTTGTGTGAGTGTGTATGTGTTTGTATGTAAATGTAGTAAGGGGAGGGAGGGAGGGTTAGGATAAAGTTATAAGGTCAGGTGTGGTTCGGTTGTCGGGAGGAGGGGGGGAGGAGAGGAGAGGAGAGGCGGGCTTAGGAGGTTCTTGGGTTATTTTATAGTATGGTAGGATTACATAGGAATGATATGTTTTGTGTTGCCAATGAATAGTTGTATTGAGTCATATGTTTTTTTTTTGTTTTTTTTTATTAGGAGGGTCAAAGGGACTTGTTAGAAAGGTCGGGTATATTAAGTTTTTGTTTTGGGAGGATTGTAGGTATTGATTTTAAGAGGGGTTGTGAGTAAGGTTGGGTAGGTTAAGTTTTTCTTTTGGGAGGATTGAAGGGATTGTGAGTAAGGTTGGGTGGGTTAAGTTTTTCTTTTGGGAGGATTATAGGTTTTGTTAGTGGTTGGCAGAGTTGGGTTAATTATTACATTCACTCTTTCTTGCAGGTATTGTGAGTTCTGGCCCCATTCTTGAGGGAGAGGGTTTGTGTACAGGTACATTGCACCCCTCCCCGACCTTATTGGCCGAGAGAGGCGTTCAATGTCGTCTGCAGTTGGTGCCGTTTTTATAAGGTACACCTCTCCGACCTTGAGGGAGAGGGCTTGCGTACAGGCATTGTGGAACTCTCACCGACCTTATTGGCTAAGGGAAACGTACATGTCATCTGAGTTAGTATGGGATGGGTAAGTTAGGTATTTGTTTTGGGAGGAGTGATAGGGTGTGGTTAGTTAATGGTAGAATGGTTATTTTTTATTTTGTGTGGGATTGCTAGTAACGGCTGGGTATGTTAGGTTTTTAATTTTGGGGGATTGTTAGGGTCTTTTCTTTCTTTTTTAGGGAGGGGGAGTGTTAGTGCAGGTTGAGTGGGTTGATTTTTTTTTTTTTTGGGAGTGGTCTTGAGTTTGAGTTGGTGGCGTGGGGTTTGGAGTGAGGGGGGGGAGGAGAGAATTGGTCTTAAGTTAGGTTAGGTTGCTTGGGTTAGGTTAGGTGGGAATCGGTGGGTGTGGGCTGAGGAGAGGTTAGGTTATTAGGTTAGGTTGATTTGGTTAGGTTGGGTGGGAATCGTTGGGTGAGGGTTAAGGAGAGGTTAGGTTTAATTAGGGGGGAAATTGTTGGGTGTGGTTATAGGGAAGATATTAATATAAGGGAGGTGGGAGGGGAGTGTTTGGTCTGTTTAATACTTAAAGATGGAAATTCTGGGGTGCAGAGATGAGGTCTAAATTTTCGAGTGACAGTGAGCGAGGTGGTGGTATGAGTGTTGTGTATGCAAATGAGGGAAGGGCAGTTACGTGACTGTGTGTGGGGGAGTCGGGAGGTTGAGGGGAGTGTGCTAGGTTCGTGTCGGGGTTGATTTCTGTTTCCTTTGGGGTAGTGCCGGTATGTTTTGGACTGATTACTTTGGGGGGTGAGGTAATGGTAGAATGGTGAGATAAGTCAGGTGTAGGCATGGCAGAAGTGGAGGGGAGGAGGGAGACAGTGGATTCTCTGGGGGGTGGGGGGGGCATGTTGGTACGGTCGGAGATGGGGGCAGTGGGGAAGATGAGGTCGGGACCGGTTCTGAAGGAGTCAGGAATGTTTATGGTAGGGAGGCCGTTAGCCTTCAAACCCTCAATTACCAGATTTAGAAAAAGTGATCTATTACCGTTGCTTAGGGAATGTGCCAGAAGTATGATGGTGGTGATTTTTGCGTCAGTGTCGGGGGAAGGGAGGGGGGCGGTCAGGTTGTTGGTCCAGCAAGTGCGGGTGGAGGGAGTCGTGGGAGTAGGGAGTGAGTGGTGGGGAGGAGGAGGAGGTGCAGTGGGAGGTGAGGGTAGGCGTAGGCGGGGAGGGAGAGGTGTTGTGCTGTTGTTGAGTCTGATTTGGCACTTGTTGCTGACGGCAGAGTGTGGGCCTTTACAATTGCAGCATCTAGTAACAGTGGCAGTGCAGTTTCTGTATGAGTGGCCTTGATTGGCACATTTTGAACAGGTTAGTGAGTTACTGCAACGGTTGGTGGTATGTCCAAATTGATAGCAGTTGTAGCATTGGTGGACTGGGATGTAGTGTTGGAATTAGATGTTATGTGAGGGGATGATGTTATTGCCGAATTTAATTCCGTTGGATTTCAATTTGATGGCGTCAGTTTGTGTAGCTGTAGTGATTTTCAACATGGGGAGAGTTCCCATCCGGGCTGCATATGTCATTTGGGAGGTGTTGTGTGTGTTGAGTTCTGTCAATAGGTTAGGATTGTCAAGGATATGGGGGATGATTTTTCTACATATGAGGGTGCATTTTGCGCGGTATTCGGGTGAGCTGAGGACCGTTAAGCCATTGTCTTTTAGTTTTTTGTTCAATGCTGGGGAGTGGAATAGGTCGGCGTCTTCGTCATTCTGTACAAATAGTTTGATAATGTCGTCATTGGTGAAGGAACGTATTTGGAAGATCAAAGTCAGCTGAAAAATGAGTGAAGCGAGGTCTGTGCACTGTTGGATGGTACGGTCCACTTTGAGTTTAATTGAAGGCATGTTAACTGGTGGAATTGGAGATTTATGGAGATCTCCCCTAACAAATTGTCCCTAATTTCCTGCGCCCCTCACGTAGGGGAGGCCCTGCACTATCACAGAGGTCCCCAGGCGAATCGGCAGGCTGTGCTGACCCCCCGCCCTTCACACAAACACGCACTAGCGAGGTGTGGGGACAGAGGGCGTTTCCAGACGAATACTCCCCTGTACGTCAACTGACAGGGGAATAGGTCCTTTCACGGCACGGAAGATAAAGGTTAGAGTGGTAGAAAAAGGTCTGAAAACTTACTGCTGACTCTTTCTTCACACCAAGCCCCTCCGCAGCATTCGGGGTTCCTAAGGGAGGTCCGATACTGTAGGAGAGGCTCAATGTGTCGATTGAATCAACAGAATTGTCAGTTGGAGAATGGAGTCAGGTGCTTGTGAATTCCAAGGTTGGTGGGAAGGTGGGAGAGGTCCCAGAACTAGCGAATCAGCTATGTCCGTTTGATCTCCGGCTTCCCCGTCGCTCTGCGTGTCTGCTCTCTGTGGTGGTCCTGGCTCCAATGGCTTCGCCTAGAAGAACTAGAAAAATGCTAGTGACAGGGGGGAAGGAGGTTCAGAGGAAGAATAAAGATAGGATGGAAGTGAATTTTAGAAGGAGAGAACAGGTGCAGTGGCTAAACACCGCTTGCATGAGGGGGTAGGCAAAATGCCCGTGAGGGTGCAACAACAACAATCAGGACGAGGCAGAGGGAGGGCGGGAGCAGGTCCGGGCAAGCAAAGGGCCAACGCGGGTGTTCTGATTGTCGTCCTAGCAGGCAGTGTTGGTAAAACGTAGGAAGAACCGCCCCGCCACGGCGGCGGCACAAGCCGAGAAACGCAGGTGGACGGACGCACAGGCAGCACACGATCAAATCAAACAGAGAAGGTGAAAATATAGAAATTTTGCTAGTCGTAGGGTTGTTTGGAGAGAGATGAAGGTAAAGTCTTTGAGCTATGTCAAAGAGGAACGGAGCGAGTTGGAGGAAGGGTTTTTTAATCTTTGAGCTTGAAATGTCAAAGTATTCATAGTAAGGAAGGATGAGCGTATCGTAGGAGAGTTTTTAGTAATAGCAGCAGACAGATTTGAGCTTTTTTGTCAAATTATGAACGGAGACGAGAATGAGATATAGGTTGAGTGGTTTCAGTCTAGAGTTAGGCAATTTTATTAAGAATTGGATGTCACAGACGTTGGGTATGTTTGATTAGGTTCTGAGAGTTGTGGGTCTTTTAGATATGTCAGAGAGAAATGGAGAGAGTTGGAGGAAGAGTTTTGAATCTTTGAGTTTGAAATGTCAAAGTATTCGTAGTGAGGAAGGATGAGTGTATCGTAGGAGAGTTGTTTAGTAATGGCAGGAGGCAGATTTGAGCTATGTCAAATTGTGAACGGAGATGAGAGTGAGATATAGGTTGTTAGGTTTCAGTCTTGAGTTAGGTCGATTTTGGTAAGGTGGCTTTGTCTGGCGGGGGGGGGATGTTGTGTTTGGAGATTGGTTGAGGGAGGGGGGGAGTTTGTGTTTGGGGATTGATGGGGGTGGCGGTTGTATGTTAATTTAAGGTGAATTAAAATTGCTTAAGGGGGGTTGTTGTGTGAGTGTGTATGTGTTTGCATGTAAATGTAAGGGGAGAGAGGGAGGGTTAGGATAATGTTATAAGGTCAGGTATGGTTCGGTTGTCCGGAGGAGGGGGGAGGAGAGGAGAGGAAAAGGGAGGCGAAAGGGGGAAAGGGGGGCTTTGGAGGTTCTTGGGTTAATTTATGGTATGGTAGGATTTCTTAGGAATGATATGTTTTGTGTTGCTAATGAATAGTTGTATTGCGTCATATGTTTTTATTTATTTTTTTATTTTAGAGGAGGGTCAAGGGACTTGTTAGAAAAGGTCAGATATTAAGTTTTTATTTGGGAGGATTGTAGGTATTGATTTTAGAGGGTTGTGGTAAAGGTTGGGTAAGGTTAAGTTTTCTTTGGGAGATTAGAGGATTGTGAAATGGGTTGGGTGGGTTAAGTTTTTCTTTTGGGAGGATTGTAGGTTTTGTTAGTGGTTGGCAGAGTTGGGTTAATTATTGCATTCTCTCTTTCTTGCAGGTATTGTGAGTTCTGGCCCATTCTTGAGGGAGAGGGTTTGTGTACAGGTACATTGCACCCCTCCCCGACCTTGTTGGCTAAGAGAGGCGTTCAATGTCGTCTGCAATTTGGTACCGCTTCTAGGTACACCTCTCCGACCTTATTGGCTAAGGGAGGTGCCCATAAAACAGTGTTGATAACATTCTTGAGGGAGAGGGCTTGCGTACAGGCACTGTGGAACTCTCACCGACCTTATTGGCTAAGGGAAACGTACATGTCATCTGAATTAGTATGGGATGGGTAAGTTAGGTATTTGTTTTGGGAGGAGTGATAAGGTGTGGTTAGTTAATGGTAGAATGGTTATTTTTATTTTGTGTGGGATTGCTAGTAACGGCTGGGTATGGTGAGTTTTTATTTTGGGGATTGTTAGGGTTTTTTTTTTTTTTTGGGTGGGGGTGTTAGTGCAGGTTGAGTGGGTTAGTTTTTTTTTTTTTAGGTAGTCTTGAGTTTGAGTTGGTGGCGTGGGGTTTGGAGTGAGGGGGGGGGAGGAGAGAATTGGTCTTAAGTTAGGTTAGGTTGATTGGGTTAGGTTAGGTGGGAATCGGTGGGTGTGGGCTGAGGAGAGGATAGGTTATTAGGTTAGGTTGATTTGGTTAGGTTGGGTGGGAATCGTTGGGTGAGGGTTAAGGAGAGGTTAGGTTTAATTTGGGGGGAAATTGTTGGGTGTGGTTATAGGGAAGATATTAATATAAGGGAGGTGGGAGGGGAGTGTTTGGTCTGTTTAATATTTAAAGATGGAAATTCTGGGGTGCAGAGATGAGGTCTAAATTTTCGAGTGACAGTGAGCGAGGTGGTGGTATGAGTGTTGTGTATGCAAATGAGGGAAGGGCAGTTACGTGACTGTGTGTGGGGGAGTCGGGAGGTTGAGGGGAGTGTGCTAGGTTCGTGTCGGGGTTGATTTCTGTTTCCTTTGGGGTAGTGCCGTATAGGTTTACTTTGATTATTGATTTGGTTGGATGAGTGTATTGAATAATTTTTTTGCTGTCAGGTGTATAGGGAGAAAGGGGGGAGGTGTTCTTCCTCTTTGGTCTAGGGGTCTTGACCACTAGTTCTGTGGGGGGAAGGGCTGCCATTTTATTCTTGGGAGTCTGGGGTGTTAGGGGAGGATCGGGTTTGGTTTGGGTGTTCTTGGTCCGGGAGTTCAACGTAGTCAAGTGGGAGAAGTCGGGTGTAGGCAAGGTCGAGGTGGAAGGGCCGGTATGTTTTGGACTGATTACTTTGGGGGGTGAGGTAATGGTAGAATGGTGAGATAAGTCAGGTGTGGGCATGGCAGAAGTGGAGGGGAGGAGGGAGACAGTGGATTCTCTGGGGGGTGGGGGGGGCCATGTTGGTACGGTCGGAGATGGGGGCAGTGGGGAAGATGAGGTCGGGACCGGTTCTGAAGGAGTCAGGAATTTTTATGGTAGGGAGGCCGTTAGCCTTCAAACCCTCAATTACGAGTTTCAGAAAAAGTGATCTGTTACCGTTGCTTAGGGTATGTGCCAGAAGTATGATGGTGGTGATTTTTGCGTCAGTGTCGGGGGAAGGGAGGGGGGCGGTCAGGTTGTTGGTCCAGCAAGTGCGGGTGGAGAGAGTCGTGGGAGTAGGGAGTGAGTGGTGGGGAGGAGGAGGAGGTGCAGTGGGAGGTGAGGGTCGGCGGGGAGGGAGTGGTGTTGTGCTGTTATCGAGTCTGATTTGGCACTTGTTGCTGATGGCAGAGTGTGGGCCTTTACAATTACAGCATTTAGTTACAGTGGCAGTGCAGTTTCTGTAGGAGTGGCCTTGATTGGCACATTTTGAACAAGTTAGTGAGTTACTGCAACGGTTGGTGGTATGTCCAAATTGGTAGCAGTTGTAGCATTGGTGAACTGGGATGTAGTGTTGGAATTCAATGTTATGTGAGGGGATGATGTTATTGCCGAATTTAATTTCCGTTGGATTTCAATTTGATGGCGTCGGTTTATTAGCTGTAGTGAGTTTTCCAACATGGGGAGAGTTCCCCATCGAATGCATATGTCATTTGGGAGGTGTTGTGTGTGTTGAGTTCTGTCAATAGGTTAGGATTGTCAAGGATATGGGGGATGATTTTTCTACATATGAGGGTGCATTTTGCGCGGTATTCGGGTGAGCTGAGGACCGTTAAGCCATTGTCTTTTAGTTTTTTGTTCAATGCTGGGGAGTGGAATAGGTCGGCGTCTTCGTCATTCTGTACAAATATTTTAATAATATCGTCATTGGTGAAGGAACGTATTTGGAAGATCAAAGTCAGCTGGAAAATGAGTGAAGCGAGGTCTGTGCACTGTTGGATGGTACGGTCCACTTTGAGTTTAATTGAAGGCATGTTGACTGGTGGAATTGGAAATTTATGGAATCCCTAACAGTAATCCCTAATTTCCTGCGCCCCTCACGTAAGGAGGCCCTGCACTATCACAGGGTCCCCAGGCGAATCGGCAGGCTGTGCTGACCCCGCCCTTCCACGCAAACACGCACTAGCGAGGTGTGGGGACAGGGAGCGTTTCCAGACAGAATGTCTCCCTGTACGTCGTGACAGGGGGAATGGAATCTTTCACGGCACGGAAGATAAAGGTTATAGTGGTAGAAAAAGGTCTGAAAACTTACTGATGACTCTCTCTTTACACCAAGCCCCTCAGCAGCATTCGGGGTTCCTAAGGGAGGTCCGATACTGTAGGAGAGGCCCAATGTGTCGATTGAATCAACAGATTTGTCAGTTATGGAGAATTGGAGTCAAGTGCTTGTGATTTCCCGGGTAAGTGGGAAGGTGGGAGAGGTCCCAGAACTAGCCAATCAGCTGTGTCTGTTTGTTCTCCGGCGTTCCCGTCGCTCTGCGTGTCTGTTCTCTATGGTGTGGTCCTGGCTCAATGATGAGCTTCGCCCACGGTTTGGTGGGAGTAGGTGGCGTGCTGTGAACGCAGCAGTAGTATCGTTCATCAGGGCCATCCCTCCCTCTTGGAGGTGGGCGTGCTTGCGGATGGCATGCGGCACTCGTGTGTGGGGTGGCCACTGGGTGGAAATAAGCCGCCCGCCAACTGCGGGGGCAAACACCCCGCCTGGAATCCTGGATGCTCCGAGAGAACAAAGAGGGTCCAGGCAAACCGACCAGCAGCAAGACCGGCCCCCACCGCCTACACACCAGCCCCACCAAGTACCTTCGTGTGGGGAACCCAAAGGCCCAAACAACAAAGACAACCTCCTCAGCCAGTCAACACCCAAAGTGCAGCCCAGTTTCCTGGCCTCACTACAGCCACACCTCAGCCACCCAAGCAGCAGAAAACGACAACCACGAGAAAGACAAAAGAAGCACACACCAAGGCACCAGAAGGAATGATACACATATCAGACCTAGCCAATGTACTGACGACCTTCGCGGAGGGCCTAGCCGGACTACTGGGCCACAAGATCCAACCCACACAGCTCCAAACACTCATGGGGAGCGTCCTCGGGCAAGTCGCCACAGCTCCAGCCACCTCAGTGCAGGAAGCCACGCCGGTCCGCACACGAGTGACAGCCGAGGTACACTCTACACCGAAGAAGGCCACCAGAGAACCCAAGATACCGACAGCTCCCAGAAAGAAACTGGACGTTTCAACTCCCCTGAACCGAACCACGGCCCAGAAGGCAAAAACCACAGAACACGAAGATATGAACCTGATCCAGTTGGAATCGAGCTTGGACATCTCCATCGAGAACCACCAGAAGTCCCCGATGAAACAGTGGTGGAAAACATCAGCACCCTGAACATCCTTACATGGAATGCTCAGGGCATCAAAAACAAGAAACACCTCCTACAAGAAGCAGCAGCCAAGGACAAGCTTGACATCATACTACTACAAGAAACACTTCTACAAGAACACCACTGTTTCAAATTCAGCGGTTACAAGCCATACAGGAGGCATTTCACGCAGGCGTCAACAAGAGGATGTATGATCTTGGTCAAGTCAAGCATACCCTCCGCCGATGTCACGCAGCAATTTCCATGTGGGGAAAACATCGAGACACAGGCCGTCAAAGTAACCCTCCAAGAACGGGAATTAACTGTTCACAACATCTACAAGAACCCAAGGGGCTCACTGGAGGTTACTCAATTATTTGCTTCGGCCGCTGACCACGCCACACTCATAGGAGGGGATTTCAACGCACATCATCCCTTCCTAAGCTCAGCAAGCCCCACAAATGAAGACGGCCTACACCTATACACCACCTTTCACGATACACCCGAGATCTGCCTCCTGAACACCGGAGAGCCCACCCACACTAGGGGAGGAAGGCTAGATCTAACCTTCGTCTCCAGTGCACTACAGCCTTCGGCCTCCTGGCAGATACACCCCACGCTGACCAGTGACCACTTCGCCACCCTAACAACGCTGAAGGTGAACAAACTCCCCTCTCCACCCCCCCCGAGATGGAGATACAACACTCAAAAGGCAGACTGGGGACTCTTCAAGAAACACCTGGCTAAGTGGCGCGAAAAATTACAGCCGGCCGGCGCAGCACCCGCGGATGAGACAACCCTCCACCACCAATTGGTCGAGGCGTTTCACCTAGCGGCAGAAGAGGCTATCCCAAAAACAAAACCCACATCAAGACAGTACAATAATTACTGGTATTACTGTCCCAGGGTGAAAGAACTCAACCACAGAGTGAACATGGCCCGAAGAAACTACAGGAGACATCCCACGGCAACAAACAGACATCTCCTGCAAGTCATAGTTAAGGATACCAGGGAAGAGAAGGAAGAAATTAAAAACGTAAGCTGGCTCAAGTGGTACTCCGAACTGAACGAGCACACCTCCCTTGGCAAGATGTGGGCCCAGATCCGAAGGGCATCTGGGAAGGCAACACCACCACCACCACCAACTCATCCCAACCCAGAAGAGGAGGCCGAGAGACTTGCAAAACTGTTCTCTGACCGAGCAGCAACGAAAAACCTCCCGAGACAGGCGGAGGAGACACAACGGCGTCTGCGACAGGTCAGACTCCAGATGATCGAACAGGCCTGCAACAGTGAAGATGACACTGACAGACCATTCAACCAGCAAGAACTCCAGAAGTCGCTAAAACGAAGCAAGGACACAGCTCCAGGGGCCGACAGGATAACCTACTCCATGCTTTCTCATGCCGGTACAGCCGGACACGAGGCTCTGCTGCAAGCCATCAATGCTTCGTGGACAGCACAAAGACTCCCACCGGAATGGAAAAAGGCAGATATACTGCCCATTCCGAAGCCCAGAGAACCAGACAAACCGAGGCCCATCTCCCTTCTCAGCTGCATAGCGAAGACGGGAGAAAGAATGGCTCTCAACCGACTCAAGTGGAAAGTAGGCAGCCCACACCCTCACATCTTTGCTTACACCGAGAACACCGGCACAGGCAACAACATCGCCGAGATACTCAGCACAGTGTACAACAAACCAGCCCTGTTGGTCTTCCTCGACCTGAAGAAAGCCTTCGAACTAGTAAATCCATTGGCCATTACAACTACGCTCGCTAAAAAAGGCGTCAAAGGAAGGTTGCTGGGGTGGATCCAGAACTACCTCACACAGAGAAGCACGAGTACGCTTTCAGGGAGCAACCTCAAGCTATAGGGTCCACGAAAACGGAACCCCACAAGGAGGCATCCTCAGTCCAATGCTGTTCAATGTCCTGATGGAAAATCTAGTCAAACTTCCCTTCAGACAAACAGCCAAGCTCCTATGCTATGCAGACGACTTACAGCTTATAGTAAGAGGATCGAACAGACTAGCCAACACGCAACACGCACTCCAACTTATAGAAGAGGAGTGCAACAGACTTGGACTCAAGATATATCCAACCAAGTCGAAAGCGATGGCCATCTGCACAGACACACCAGACAAGATGCTCTCCATACAATCCACGCCGGTAGTCTGGACCAACGCCCACCAGTGTCTTGGAATCTGGTTTGACCAGAAACTCACCTTCAAGCCGCAACTCGAGTATCTCAGGCACAGGACGAAGAGCAGACACAATATAATGAGGTCGCTCACCAACAAATCCGCAGGAGCAAACCTTCATGTGCTCAAAGCCTACTACACAGCCGCCATCAGATCGCTGGTAGATTACAGTGCTCCAGCACTCATTGGACTGAGAGAAGACCAAATAGCTAAGCTAGAAGTCATCCAAAACAATGCTTTCAGGACCATGCTCGGAGCACCCATGTGCACCAGAATTTGCAATCTGCAAATGGAAACCGAGCTACCACCCCTGGCAGTACGAGTCAAGCAGGTGACAGCCGGTCTCCTCGCCAAAATCTGTAGAGCAGACAAGCCCACAGTTGCCAAGATTCGAATCAGTGCCTCCCTCCACCTCGACCACAGAGTGCGAGGGGCCACCTGGTCGCACGAGGCAAGCGAGGTCATCCGACACCTGCAAGCAGAAACACTCGTCAAGAACAACCAAGACACACGAGACAATGGTTACGTTGTTCCTCCACCATGGAGCCCTCCACCAGCCACACTCAAATTTACCGACCTAGGCGATAGTAAAGCCAACCTCCATAAGGAGGACCTCAAAAAAATAACTCTCGAAGCCATAGCCACCGAGACACCGGCTGATGCAGCATCATACTTCACAGACGGCTCAGTGGACCCAAAACATCATAGATCCGGAGCGGCCTTCTACACCCAAGGTCAGACCCTCCAATGGAGACTTTCCAATGACTGCTCCACCCTACAAACAGAACTGGTAGCAATCTCAAAGGCCCTACAACACGCCGCAACACGACACAACAAGTCCGTCATAATTCACACGGACTCGAAATCGGCCATGCATGCGCTGCAACACAGTCAACCAAGAGACAACGTCCACATCATCACCTCGATCCTCGCACAGCTACAGGAATTCCAAAGCCAAAACCGACCAGTCGTCTTACACTGGATTCCCAGTCATGTAGGGATCGGAGGAAACGACGTGGCAGACGAAGCAGCCAAGGCAGCCACACGTTCTAGTAGCGTACACATCCAAGTTCCAGCAAGTGTGCAACAGATCAAGAATCACCTCAGAAAGACCAGCAAGCTCCACATCAAAAAGAGCTTCCTTCATGCACTCAACGCTGGTTCCCAATCAGCCAAATGGTACCTGGCGGCCACAAAAGGCGAACCACCTTTCGCTGGCAAGAAAACTCCAAGACAAACCCAAGTCAGCCTTCATCGACTACGACAAGGGTACAAGTGCTCCTGGCAGATGATCGGAAATGACGTCATGGAATGCACCTACTATCAGGAGCCAGCAGCCAACCCACTTGAACACTATCTCCTCGATTGCGAGGTCACACAAAGCCTCCGAAACAGAACTCAAATCTCCCAAGAAACACACACAACACCAGCGGCCACTCTAACCCGAAAGGCCCAAACAGACCACATTCACCACCTACTCCGGGTCATCACACGATACCCACCACCCAGATAGCTTAGAAAGCATCCTCTCCCAGCAAGTGCGGACCCCAGTTCGGGGGGCGCGCCACTCCGAAACTGACCACGTCCAAGAGTGGGGGTTGGTGGTAAGCGTCCACTGATCGGGGGTCTGCTCACACTTGCAACCTGCAGTATCCCTCCAATCTGCAGGTGGGACCACCTCCAATCCCAAATCCGGTCTGGCTGCTCCTGGAGCTCCAGCCCGAACCACCAAACGGGCCGCCTATAGGCAAAGGCCCGTGTCGGACTATGGTCCGACAATCTCTACAACAACAACAACAACACATCGCTCCTGAACCAAGAAGACCTCTCAACAAGTCCTCCTGCTGGACCCGGAACTGTGAAGACCGCCCTCTCCCTTGTACCATTGTTGGCCATCTTCCCGGACCGGACCACCCACGACCGTCATCGTCCACAACAACTCACGAGCGTTCTCGGTTTATCGAGCATTAGCTTGCCCTCCCCACTGGTGATGTGAGTGACCCATACTCCAGCTGGAGAGCAGTTATAGCGGGATATTCCCGTCGTGGTTTGAGCTCTTTTCCTTCTACTACTATTTTTCCTTTTTCGTTCTGGCCTAGGGACCTGCACCCTCAAAAGTGTATTCGTCCTGCGGTCCCCCCTGTAACTGTTCACCTCCCTCCCAGGAGATTGTGAACACGAAAGAGGGTTGGAGCAAAACCCATCCCAGCCGAGTCTTTCCAGGAAAACCGTGATCGTGCGGGTCCACCTGGAAAGAGGGTAGCAATCCTTATCCTTCCCAAATAGGCACACTTAGCTCATGTCTATAAGTGAGCAGTCACATACACTAGGAAGTAGGCTTCCCCAACGGGGCTCCGGGAGAGAAGCTCAGGAACCACTCTACGACCACCAGCCAGTGGGGAGTGCTGAAATTCCTCTGCTATTTACTCAACCGGAATAGGTAGGATCTAAAAAAAAAATAAAATAAAAATAAAAAACCGGTTATGGAGCGCGTACGCCCTACTAACCGCGATCCCCGCCTGAACCGCCAACCTGACGACCCGAACTACGACAGGCTTCGCACAGAGAAAACGGACCAGTTACGCGCCTTCAATGAAGCCCTGAAAAGTAGGAACACTGCCACCACCTCCAACAACTCCACCACCACTGCTACCGCCACTGAGGACAACTGGACGAAGGTAGAAAACAAGAAACGCCGACGTGCTTTTTCGGGAAACGAATGCCGTCAAGCAGCCCCAAAGGCACCCATCACCACCACCAGCTCACCTCCAACGACACTGCCAAAATTCCGGATCACGAAAACGGACGCAAAAACAACATATGCCGCCGTCACAGAGATGGAAAAGCTAAATCCACTGGCCAAATTCTCAGTGCGGCCCAACCTAAAGGGGGAGATGATTATTCACCCCAAAGACAAGGACTCTGCCACCACCCTCGACACTTACCTGCAAAACACCACCACCGTTGCGTCAACAAAGCTGGACCCCGCCCAGAAACTGATGAAGTCGGTAGTCCTCCGGTACCCAAAGGAACTACCTCTCGAACCCCTGGAGAACCACCCGAAGATCTTAAAAGCCGAGAGATGCTCTCCCCTGTCCGACAAGACGGCCACCACGAAACAAGTGCTCATAACGCACTACGGCTCACCCCCCAGCACCATTGACCTCAAAACCTGGGGGATCTACGAAGTGAGGCCCTTCGTCCTAGAGCCCCTGCGGTGCTTCAGATGCCAGAAATACGGGCACCATCAGACAAGGTGCACGTACGAGGAAATCTGCGCAGTCTGCGCACAGAAGCACGGCACACACTCCTGCCTCACCGAGTTGAAAAATGGGGAAAAAATTGCCCCCAAGTGTGCCAACTACGGGGGCAAACACCACGCCTGGAATCCTGGATGCTCCGAGAGAACAAAGAGGGTCCAGGCAAACCGACCAGCAGCAAGACCGGCCCCCACCGCCTATACACCAGCCCCACCAAGTACCTTCGTGTGGGGAACCCAAAGGCCCAAACAACAAAGACAACCTCCTCAGCCAGTCAACACCCAAAGTGCAGCCCAGTTTCCTGGCCTCACTACGGCCACACCTCAGCCACCCAAGCAGCAGACAACGACAACCACGAGAAAGACAAAAGAAGCACACACCAAGGCACCAGAAGGAATGATACACGTATCAGACCTAGCCAAGGTACTGACAACCTTCGCGGAGGGCCTAGCCGGACTACTGGACCACAAGATCCAACCCACACAGCTCCAAATACTCATGGGTAGCGTTCTCGGGCAAGTCACCACAGCTCCAGCCAACTCAATGGAGGAAGCCACGCCGGTCCTCACACGAGTGACAGCCGAGGTACACTCTACACCGAAGAAGGCCACCAGAGAACCCAAGATACCGACAGCTCCCAGAAAGAAACTGGACGTTTCAACTCCCCTGAATCGAACCACGGCCCAGAAGGCAAAAACCACAGAACACGAAGATATGAACCTGATCCAGTTGGACACGAGCTTGGACATCTCCATCGAGGACCACCAGAAGTCCCCCATGAAACAGTGCTGGAAAACATCAGCACCCTGAACATCCTAACATGGAATGCTCAGGGCATCAAAAACAAGAAACACCTCCTACAAGAAGCAGCAGCCAAGGACAAGCTTGACATCATACTCCTACAAGAAACACTTCTACAAGAACACCACTGTTTCCAATTCAGCGGTTACAAGACATACAGGAGGCATTTCACGCAGGCGTCAACAAGAGGATGTATGATCTTGGTCAAGTCAAGCATACCCTCCGCCGATGTCACGCAGCAATTTCCATGTGGGGAAAACATCCAGACACAGGCCGTCAAAGTAACCCTCCAAGAACGGGAATTAACTGTTCACAACATCTACAAGAACCCAAGGGGCTCACTGGAGGTTACTCAATTATTTGCTTCGGCCGCTGACCACGCCACACTCATAGGAGGCGATTTCAACGCACATCATCCCTTCCGAAGCTCGGCAAGCCCCACAAATGAAGACGGCCTACACCTATACACCACCTTTCAAGATACACCCGAGATCTGCCTCCTGAACACCGGAGAGCCCACCCACATTAGGGGAGGAAAGCTAGACCTAACCTTCGTCTCCAGTGCACTACAGCCTTCGGCCTCCTGGCAGATACACCCCACGCTGACCAGCGACCACTTCGCAACCCTAACAACGCTGAAGGTGAACAAACTCCCCACTCCACCCCCCCTCCCCTCCCGAGATGGAGATACAATACCCAAAAGGCAGACTGGGGACTCTTTAAAAAACACCTGGCTAAGTGGCGCGAAAAATCACAGCCGGCCGGCGCAGCACCCGTGGATGAGACAACCCTCCACCACCAATTGGTCGAGGCGTTTCACCAAGCGGCAGAAGAGGCTATCCCAAAAACAAAACCCACATCAAGACAGTACAATGATTACTGGTACTACTGTCACAGGGTGAAAGAACTCAACCACAGAGTGAACATGGCCCGAGGAAACTACAGGAGACATCCCACGGCAACAAACAGACATCTCCTGCAAGTCATAGTTAAGGATACCAGGGAAGAGAAGGAAGAAATAAAAAACGTAAGCTGGCTCAAGTGGTGCTCCAAACTGAACGAGCACACCTCCCTTGGCAAGTTGTGGGCCCAGAACCGAAGGGCATCTGGGAAGGCAACACCACCACCACCAACCCATCCCAACCCAGAAGAGGAAGCCGAGAAACTTGCAAAACTGTTCTCTGACCGAGCAGCAACGAAAAACCTCCCGAGACAGGCGGAGCAGACACAACGGCGTCTGCGACAGGTCAGACTCCAAATGATCGAAGAGGCCTGCAACAGTGAAGATGACACTGACAGACCATTCAACCAGCAAGAACTCCAGAAGTCGCTAAAACGAAGCAAGGACACAGCTCCAGGGGCCGACAGGATAACCTACTCCATGCTTTCTCATGCCGGCACAGCCGGACACGAGGCTCTGCTGCAAGCCATCAATGTCTCCTGGACAGCACAAAGACTCCCACCGGAATGGAAGAAGGCAGATATACAGCCCATTCCGAAGCCCAGAGAACCAGACAAACCGAGGCCCATCTCCCTTCTCAGCTGCATAACGAAGACGGGAGAAAGAATGGCTCTCAACCGACTCAAGTGGAAAGTAGGCAGCCCACACCCTCACATCTTTGCTTACACCGAGAACACCGGCACAGGCAACAACATCGCCGAGATACTCAGCACAGTGTACAACAAACCAGCCCTGGTGGTCTTCCTCGACCTGAAGAAAGCCTTCGAACTAGTAAATCCATTGGCCATTACAACTACGCTCGCTAAAAAAGGCGTCAAAGGAAGGTTGCTGGGGTGGATCCAGAACTACCTCACACAGAGAAGCACGAGTACGCTTTCAGGGAGCAACCTCAAGCTATAGGGTCCACGAAAACGGAACCCCACAAGGAGACATCCTCAGTCCAATGCTGTTCAATGTCCTGATGGAAAATCTAGTCAAACTTCCCTTCAGACAAACAGCCAAGCTCCTATGCTATGCAGACGACTTACAGCTTATAGTAAGAGGATCGAACAGACTAGCCAACACGCAACACGCACTCCAACTTATAGAAGAGGAGTGCAACAAACTTGGACTCAAGATAAATCCAGCCAAGTCGAAAGCGATGGCCATCTGCACAGACACACCAGACAAGATGCTCTCCATACAAAACACGCCGGTAGTCTGGACCAACGCCCACCAGTGTCTTGGAATCTGGTTTGACCAGAAACTCACCTTCAAGCCGCAACTCGAGTATCTCAGGCACAGGACGAAGAGCAGACACAATATAATGAGGTCGCTCACCAACAAATCCGCAGGAGCAAACCTTCATGTGCTCAAAGCCTACTACACAGCCGCCATCAGATCGCTGGTAGATTACAGTGCTCCAGCACTCATTGGACTGAGAGAAGACCAAATAGCTAAGCTAGAAGTCATCCAAAACAATGCTTTCAGGACCATGCTCGGAGCACCCATGTGGACCAGAATTTGCAATCTGCAAATGGAAACCGAGCTACCACCCCTGGCAGTACGAGTCAAGCAGGTGACAGCCGGTCTCCTCGCCAAAATCTGTAGAGCAGACAAGCCCACAGTTGCCAATATTCGAATCAGTGCCTCCCTCCACCTCGACCACAGAGTGCGAGGGGCCACCTGGTCGCACGAGTCAAGCGAGGTCATCCGACACCTGCAAGCAGAAACACTCGTCAAGAACAACCAAGACACACGAGACAATGGTTACGCTGTTCCTCCACCATGGAGCCCTCCACCAGCCACACTCAAATTTACCGACCTAGGCGATAGTAAAGCCAACCTCCATAAGGAGGACCTCAAAAAAATAACTCTCGAAGCCATAGCCACCGAGACACCGGCTGATGCAGCATCATATTTCACAGACGGCTCGGTGGACCCAAAACATCATAGATCCGGAGCGGCCTTCTACACCCAAGGTCAGACCCTCCAATGGAAACTTTCCAATGACTGCTCCACCCTACAAACAGAACTGGTAGCAATCTCAAAGGCCCTACAACACGCCGCAACACGACACAACAAGTCCGTCATAATTCACACGGACTCGAAATCGGCCATGCATGTGCTGCAACACAGTCAACCAAGAGACAACGTCCACATCATCACCTCGATCCTCGCACAGCTACAGGAATTCCAAAGCCAAAACCGACCAGTCGTCTTACACTGGATTCCCAGTCATGTAGGGATCGGAGGAAACGACGTGGCAGACGAAGCAGCCAAGGCAGCCACACGTTCTAGTAGCGTACACATCCAAGTTCCAGCAAGTGTGCAACAGATCAAGAATCACCTCAGAAAGACTACCAAGCTCCACATCAAAAAGAGCTTCCTTCATGCACTTAACGCTGGTTCCCAATCAGCCAAATGGTACCTGGCGGCCACAAAAGGGGAACCACCTTTCGCTGACAAGAAAACTCCAAGACAAACCCAAGTCAGCCTTCATCGACTACGACTAGGATACAAGTGCTCCTGGCAGATGATCGGAAATGACGTCTTGGATTGCACCTACTGTCAGGAGCCAGCAGCCAACCCACTTGAACACTATCTCCTCGACTGCGAGGTCACACAAAGCCTCAGAAACAGAACTCAAATCTCCCAAGAAACACACACAACACCAGCGGCCACTCTAACCCGAAAGGCCCATACAGACCACATTCACCACCTACTCCGGGTCATCACACGATACCCACCACCCAGATAGCTTAGAAAGCATCCTCTCCCAGCAAGTGCGGACCCCAGTTCGGTGGGCGCGCCACTCCGAAACTGACCACGTCCAAGAGTGGGGGTTGGTGGTAAGCGTCCACTGATCGGGGGTCTGCTCACACTTGCAACCTGCAGTATCCCTCCAATCTGCAGGTGGGACCACCTCCAATCCCAAATCCGGTCTGGCTGCTCCTGGAGCTCCAGCCGGAACCACCAAACGGGCCGCCTATAGGCAAAGGCCCGTGTCGGACTACGGTCCGACAATCTATACAACAACAACAACAACCAGGCCGCCACTTATCACATCGCTCCTGAACCAAGAAGACCTCTCAACAAGACCTCCTGCTGGACCCAGAACCTTGAAGACCGCCCTCTCCCTCGTGCCATTGTTGGCCATCTTCCCGGACCGGACCACCCACGACTGTCATCGCCCACAACAACTCACGAGCGTTCTTGGTTTATCGAGCATTAGCTTGCCCTCCCCACTGGTGGTGTGAGTGACCCACACTCCAGCTGGAGAGCAGTTATAGCGCGATATTCCCGGCGTGGTTTGAGCCCTTTTCCTTCTACTACTATTTTTCCTTTTTCGCTCTGGCCTAGGGACCTGCACCCTCAAAAAGTGTATTCGTCCTGCGGTCCCCCCTGTAACTGTTCACCTCCCTCCCAGGAGATTGTGAACACGAAAGGGGGTTGGAGCAAAACCCATCCCAGCCGAGTCTTTCCAGGAAAACCGTGATCGTGCAGGTCCACCTGGAAAGAGGGTAGCAATCCTTATCCTTCCCAAATAGGCACACTTAGCTCACGTCTATAAGTGAGCAGTCACATACACTAGGAAGTAGGCTTCCCCAACGGGGCTCCGGGAGAGAAGCTCAGGAACCACTCTACGACCACCAGCCAGTGGGGAGTGCTGTAATTCCTCTGCTATTTACTCAACCGGAATAGGTAGGATCTAAAAAAAAAAAAAAAACCCGGTTATGGAGCGCGTACACCCTCCTAACCGCGACCCCCGCCTGAACCGCCAACCTGACGACCCGAACTACGACAGGCTTCGCACAGAGAAAGCGGACCAGTTACGCGCCTTCAATGAAGCCCTGAAAAGTAAGAACACTGCCACCACCTCCAACAACTCCACCACCACTGCTACCGCCACTGAGGACAACTGGACGAAGGTAGAAAACAAGAAACGCCGACGTGCCTTTTCGGGAAACGAATGCCGTCAAGCAGCACAAAAGGCACCCATCACCACCACCAGCTCACCTCCAACGACACTGCCAAAATTCCGAATCACGAAAACGGACGCAAAAACAACATATGCCGCCGTCACAGAGATGGAAAAGCAAAACCCACTGGCCAAGTTCTCAGTGCTGCCCAACCTAAAGGGGGAGATGATTATTCACCCCAAAGACAAGGACTCTGCCACCACCCTCGACACTTACCTGCAAAACACCACCACCGTTGCGTCAACAAAGCTGGACCCCGCCCAGAAACTGATGAAGTCGGTAGTCCTCCGGTACCCAAAGGAACTACCTCTCGAACCCCTGGAGAACCACCCGAAGATCTTAAAAGCCGAGAGATGCTCTCCCCTGTCCGACAAGCCGGCCACCACGAAACAAGTGCTCATAACGCACTACGGCTCACCCCCCAGCACCATAGACCTCAAAACCTGGGGGATCTACGAAGTGAGGCCCTTCGTCCCAGAGCCCCTGCGGCGCTTCAGATGCCAGAAATACGGGCACCATCAGACAAGGTGCACGTACAAGGAAATCTGCGCAGTCTGCGCACAGAAGCACGGCACACACTCCTGCCTCACCAAGTTGAAAAATGGGGAAAAAATTGCCCCCAAGTGTGCCAACTGAGGGGGCAAACACCACGCCTGGAATCCTGGATGCTCCGAGAGAACAAAGATGGTCCAGGCAAACCGACCAGCAGCAAGACCGGCCCCCACCGCCTGCACACCAGCCCCACCAAGTACCATCGTGTGGGGAACCCAAAGGCCAAAACAACAAAGACAACCTCCTCAGCCAGTCAACACCCAAAGTGCAGCCCAGTTTCCTGGCCTCACTACGGCCACACCTCAGCCACCCAAGCAGCAGACAACGACAACCACGAGAAAGACAAAAGAAGCACACACCAAGGCACCAGAAGGAATGATACACGTATCAGACCTAGCCAAGGTACTGACAACCTTCCCGGAGGGCCTAGCCGGACTACTGGACCACAAGATCCAACCCACACAGCTCCAAATACTCATGGGTAGCGTTCTCGGGCAAGTCACCACAGCTCCAGCCAACTCAATGGAGGAAGCCACGCCGGTCCTCACACGAGTGACAGTCGAGGTACACTCTACACCGAAGAAGGCCACCAGAGAACCCAAGATACCGACAGCTCCCAGAAAGAAACTGGACGTTTCAACTCCCCTGAACCGAACCAC
>NW_024738219.1:0-11503 GCF_018991925.1 Homarus americanus
GACTGTTTCACCCCTCCTTTCCCTTCACCTTTGTTAATGAAGGGGTTTTTGTCAGATCATCTTAATTTAACATGCCAAAGTTCCCTGTTCAAAAGGATGATTTCACGGTGTCCTGCCATAATGAAAAATTTCTGTTTCACGTGGTGATAATTGGATGATACATATGTTAAGTACCATTTGTAAAGATATGGTAGAAACAGAAAGAAGGTTGTGTTGATCAACCAATTAAAAAAGAAAAGTTGTTAACAGGTGATATGCTGATTAGTGGTGTTGATATGCTGATTAGTGGTGTTGAATGCATTAAAAAATCAGTACAGTAGTTCAGTCAGGGAAAGGTGTTCCTATACCCCCTGTGATAACCCCAGTCAAGATGTTACAGTCAAAAGCATAACTCGGGAATCTGAAGAAATCACAAGTGTGGGGGGGGGGGTGGTGTTATGGGGACTGAGGAGGGTAAGGGAGTTTGGGGCGAGAGGGATGGGAGAGGGTTATTGGGTTACTTGTGGAGTTACAATGCAGTATTTATTAACTTTTTGATGGTCATGGATGAGAATACTTGTTCTATATTTGAGAGGCGTTGTTGGTCAAGAATGTGTATTAAGTATACACATCCTGCAGTTTTGGGCTTCACTATTATGCAAAATAAATGGGAATTGTTTTATTGTTTTTTGAAACCGTCTTATTTTTTATGAGTGGTAGTGATATCGATAATGAAGCCACGTGTGATGAAAGTGATTTGACGCACAGACCTGGATTACATTCAGGGAAGTACTAGTAGTGAAAGTGAAGAAAATATGTAAGGGGATAAGGAAAATGAGGAACTATATGTGACTCAGTGTGAAGGTGATGATCAAGATTGGGTTCAAGGACCTTCTTGGCATCAGCATTAGGAGAAGTAGTGAGATTGGGCCAACTAAAAAAAAAGAAGCGGGAAGACACCATTGTCTCGCCGTTCTCTCTCTCTCTCTCTCCATGTAATCATGAGCGTCAACCAACCCTATGCTCCTCACCTGCCTCTGAAACCCCCCTTCTCAACACAGGCATAAGCATTTTATCTCGACGCTCTCCCTTACTCCGCTCACCCACACCTGGTTCATCTTATGACCCTACACCCACCCCCTGGGCCTGCCTCTCCTGCAGGGATGGATGACACAAACAGCGATGATGACCCAGATGACCCCCAGCCCACACGTTGCCACCCTGCCACTCATAAATAGAGTACTGGACCACTGACCTGGTACAGACTGCCACTTCAATGTTTCACAAATTACTCTCAGTAAACAGTTTCACAAATATTTTACATTTGCTCCACGTCTATGATAATCTAGAGGGGTACAGTGACTCGACGAAGAAAATCCGCTATGTTTGACAACCTACATGAGAAATTCAGGACCCTCTTCTATCTATACTACCAGAATATTTGTATTCGTAGAAGTATAGTGCTGTGTCGAGGCAGTATCAGTTTCCAGCAGTATATTCCACCCAAGTGACACCATTTTGGCCTGAAGTTGTTTGTGATGTGTGATTGCAAGATGAGCTACATCCAAGATATTATGTACATGAGGGCACTACTGATACAACACTTGACCCTATCACTGGCCATTCTGGGGGGACAGGGTAGTGTTTTTCCAGTACAGGTACTTACATGACAACAAAGACCAGGGCTTGTGGGACATGCAGAGCCAAGCGTATTGCTATGCCATACCTCCCCAACAAAAAAGAAAGGAGTGATGGCCAAGTCATCCTTAGGAAAGCACACTAATGCCTTTCAATATAATGGTGTAATAAGAAGGGTGTTCATTTGATGTCTACTGTCCACCTTTGTGCTGAGCCATAACATACACAAGGCAACAAAACAATACGAGATGAAACCTGAGTGTTCTTTTTTATAATATAACCATGAGACTTGGAGATAAATCAGATGCAATGATCTCTAGTGTAAAAAGTGCCTGGAAAACAACGAAATGGTATAAGAAAATGTTTTTCCATCTCCTGGACATGTTATTATTAAAATGCACACATACTATACCAACAAGTGAAGGGAAAGAAATTCACTGACCACACCATTCACATCCTCAAGCAACTTCTGGCTGTCTACCACCAACTGTGTGAGCCACAGTCCATCCACTCCCAGAAACACATCAAAGCCTTAATGCCTCCCAGTTTGCTCAAATCCCGGACTGTATCCTTCCTACAGCATCAATGAGACACCCAACGAGAAAATGCCATGGCTATGTATGCACATTCAACAAAGCAACCTCAGGTATACAAGGAAACATTTTACATGTGTTTGATGTGCGGCCACCACCATGTGTCTTACCGTGTTTTAAAGTGTATCACACTTGAAATGTGAAATTCAAATAGTGTTCAAGAATGTGGAAAAATGATGCATGTTGTGAAGAATAGCGAGGGTGCACCATTTGAAAACATTGTGCTTCCCCATCTGGAGTACTCAAACCCCGTCTGGTCCCTGAGATATGCTAGGAACTGTCAGTTGGTTGTAAATGTTCAAAGGAGGGCCACCAGACTGGTGCCTGCACTTCGGCACCTCAGCTACCCTGAGAAATTGGAGCGCCTGAACTTGCCTAGCTTATACTACAGATGGGCAAGGGGTGGACCTAGTTGAGGTGTATAAGCATCTCAGGGGGCACTACTCAATCGAGTGTCCTTACTTGGAGCTGGCGGACGCTCGCCCCACAAGGGGTCACAGCTCAAGATTGAAGAAGCCGCAGGTCCAGAAAACTATGAGGGCAAACTTTTTCGGCGTGAGAGTTGTGAACTCTTGGAACAATCTACCAGAGAGTGTTGTGTCAGCACCGAGTGTGAGCTCTTTCAAGACCAGACTTGACCAACACTGGAGCAGGTTCAGGTACATTCAGGAGCAGGTGCATGCCCAGTACTTGCCAACAGTGTGAAACAAAGGCGTGACCGATCGCCCAAGCGGCTAACGAGCCAATCAGTGGTGAAGAGGATAAACGTAAAAAGTAAAATCACAGCACAACCACCAAGAAACCATGAGATACATTAGATTGATAGATATTTTGAATATAATATGACTAATGTTGTATCGGTTTGAATTATATATGTGACGTTGTACTGTATTCACTAGAATACTTACCAAAACCATGCTCATGTCTGCAGATGAATACAACAGCTGACTCTAACCTCGACTTTTTCTTCCTTCAGTTAAAGATAATTAGTTTATATGAATAAAGAATAAGATGCTAAAATAAAGGTACCTATGGTACTTATTTCCCTATCTACCTACTTAATTATTTATCTACCTACTACTTAATTATTTATCTACCTTCTACCTAGCTTTCATACCTACCCAACTACTTACTTACCTACCTACCTACATATCTGCTTACTTACCTATATACTGACCTCACAACCTACTTACCGGTATCTTCTTATTTCCTATCTCTATTCACTTACCTGCAGATTTACTTCCCTAACCACCTACTCACTTATATATCCCGAACTATCTGTTTACTCATCTAACTACCTACCGTCTTTCCAATCTGCTTACAACACCTTCTTTACCCATCTACACACTTACCCAACTACCTACCTGTCACTACTTACTATAACAATCACTACTTAATCCTACTTACTATGTCTGTTGCTTGTTATTTAATTCTTCCATACATCAGGTTTCCTTTGCAGTAAATACATATAATGTATACAGTTGCAGTAATTTTAGTGTTAATATACTCTCTCTTATTACCAGGGCAAAAGTACACATCTCAGAATTGTCTGAAAGGGATGGAGATGGTATGACTCAGGAAGAAATTAAGTGTGTTGCTACAGTTGAACAGAAAAATGCACTCTCAAGCAAGTTATATTATGTGTAGTAAATCAAATGGTGTGTACTAGAATTTTTTTTCCATGTAGACTGGCATATAAGAGGTTTCTGAATTGTTGGGAGGATTTATTTTTAGGTGACTGTTCCTATAATGAATCTTTCATGTGGTGCATCTATGCATATACAAGATAGGAATTATATCTTGCTGTCTTTAGGAAGATAAATGTTGTACTCGGTGAAAAGGTGTACCTGTAGTATAAGGTACAAAATGCATCTGAGGATACAGGTTCTTTTGTGCAGTAATCACAAAAATAGTTGTCTGTATTAAATCTTAGAATTGTGTAATTGCAGTTGAAAGGGTTTCATTTTTTTTATACCATGCCAAGAGGATAGTTGTCTTAGGAATACTGTACTGCATAGTATATTTCTTATTTGGAGTTAAGCTTACTGTAGATTTAGAGGAAAATGTATTGGTTCTTTTGCATGTTGACAATTTAAGTTTTATGTTATATTTAGTGAGTGGACAAAGCTTTATGTAACTATGCTGATGTTCATAATATTTCAGAAGATTTAAGAGAAATTAAAAAAAAATGCACTGGAGACCATTTTTGTGTCAGTTTATAGCAGGATTGCATTTAAATGCCAGTTTACTATGGTTTTTCTTTTAATATTTATTGGGAAGATATGGAAATATGATAAATAACAATGTTTCTAAAAATCATAATTTTTACTTATTCCTCTTATTTACAAATGTTTTTTACAGAACCAGAATTAAGGTATTCACTTAATTGAAAACTCTTTTAAAAATAATATAAATGCTTTGCTGTTCTGATTTATTGGTGCTAAGTTAGGAAATGCTTGCTGTGTTCTGGCAATATCTCCTTAAACTTACAGGAAAAGACAAATGTGCTTTGAGATTCAAAATTCTGCATTTTCCACCTTATAAAACAAATTTTTTCCCTAGAAATGTCTCCAAAACTCACCCTGTATCTTTCACGTCAAAGGATAACCCTATGGGGATGAGGATCCCCACTAAAACCGAGACCATAATATTTAAGGACCCTAGCCCAAGTTAACCAGCTACCTAATTAAACATACCTATGTGAGAGAACTTATATCTTGCCTGAATAATAAAGTAAATTGGGTGGAGGAATAGCACTACTATTTAGGTTTTTCTAAGAATAAAGTAAAGAAAGATGCCACTCTTGGCGCATGCACTGCTACCATCTTTGTTCACATCAGGTTGCTTGGTGTAGTCTGTTGTTTTATAGGCAATAATAACATTAATGTATAATTATAGTCCATGCTCACTAATAAGAAAGACCAGCAGCAAATGTACTATTTTTGCATTAATAATATTAATACATTTGTACCTTGCTAATTTGACAACTTCAGATCTCTACCCTATTTGAACTATCTCTTGGATACAAATTAACTGAAGTGTGGCCAAAATTCTTTGTGCCTTGCATAATTCATGTGCTGTTACAGTCGGTATTAATGAAAAAAAAAATTCTTAACATTATATTGAAATGGTTCATATGGAGTGATACTAACACTAAGGGTATTTATGTATACAGTACAACCAGTTTTTATGTCTCTGTTGGCTCATGACTTCATGGAAAATTACAGGCTGTTTTGTGTAAGCCTAAAGGTGCATCCACACGTGTGTACAATTTGTCGCTAACATGTGATCAAAATGAGGCACAGGGTTCCAACTGGTAGGGTGCGGCTGCGTGCATTAGATCCGTGTTTCTTCTTGTTGATCACATGTTGGCAACCAAATGTATGCACGTGTGAACACACCTTTAATAAAACATTATTTTTTCACATAACATACAAGTATGGCATGTAACACTAATATATTTATGTACTGTATATAGAACTACAACCAGCTGTTGCTTTTATTGTAGGGCTGGATAATACTAATGCCTAAATATTTAGGCTTGTTGCTAGGCTGCTTGCTTCATGGAAAAGTACCATATTGTATTGTGCTGTGGCAGAAATATATACAGGTGCTCCCCGACTTACAACGGGGTTAGGGACCCAAATCCAGGTCGTAAGTCCGATTGGTCTTAAGTCCGACATAGATAAAAAAAAAAAAAAAATCTACAATGAAATACAGTACAGTAAAAGTAATAAATAATGAGGACTGGATACAGTACAGTAAAAGTAATAAATAATGAGGAATGGATACAGCGTGACTGAGCACTTACCTTTAATGTAGTCAGCTGAATGCACACGGGGCCCCCATAATTTTCTATTTACAGGATACATGGAGACTATATTAATTGGATGAAGCAGAGGAGGAGACAGGGCTGGGTGGGTCATCAATGTCGCTTTCTTCAGACAGGTTTATGTACTGTGGAAACTTGCTGGTGAAGGTATTGGATCATCTTGAGGGAGTGAAGAGGCAGCACTGGTGGGACGTGAGGAGACAGCACTGGGGGACTTCTTAAAATAGATGTCCAATTTAGACTGCACAGTTTGTTTTTTCTTTTCATTATAAATTTCTCTGTAGCAAGCAAGTGCATCTTGGATCATTCTGTCAACTTTGGCATAACGCTCATAATTTTGATCCATGCCATCAAACATTTGCATTCCTTTATTAATTGTAGCAAATACCTCTGCTATTTGTTTCACTGAAAACTTTTTGGGGGGTGCAGGTTCTTCTACATTTTGTCTCTCTTCTTCCTCTGCAATTTTCTGTGCATCTAGTTCAATAACATCCTCGTTACTGAGCGCCTTCTGCTACACTTTCAACCAACTGTTCAACATCTTTATGATCAATTTCTAACACCAGCTGTTTACCTAACTCCACTATCTTGTTACTAATATCCGAAATAACTTAATTTTCATTAAATCCTTTGAAACTGTTCACATATCTTTTCAGGATTTTCTTCCATATTCCATTCATGCAATGTTTTGTAACCTGATCCCATGCTGCACTAATGTTCTTTTCCATGACAAAACGTTGTACTCCTTCCAAAACTCTCTGAGCGTTTTCTCACCTTCAGTAGCAGCAACAGCCTGAGTGAAGGTCGTGCGTAAATAATACGCTTTAAAGGCAGCAATACCACCTTGATCCATGGGTTGGATGATAGAGGTAGTGTTAGGTGGAATGTAGACTACCTGAACATCAGGGTGCATGTCGTCCAGGTGTGGTGGGTGTCCCGGAGCATTATCCAAAATCAGCAAAATCTTGAATGGAATCTGTTGTTGCAGACAATACTCCTTGGGTCGTGGAATGAAACAAGTCATGAACCAATCCTCAAACAGTGCTAAGGTCATACAAGCTTTCTTATTACTGCGATAAAACACTGGCAGTGTGTGCTTGCTGACATGTTTAAAAGCCCTGGGGTTCTCTGAATGATAGATCATGAAGGGTTTTAGCTTGAAACCAGCAACATTACCCCCAACAGAAGTGTAATTCTGTCCTTGAATGCCTTGAATCCTAGCATTGGTTTTGCCTCTTTGTGGATGTATGTCCACTCAGGCATGCGCTTCCACAATAATCCAGTCTCATCCACAGGCAAATAATTCCCTTCCACAATCACTTCATCTAACTCCTCCTTAAAAGCTTCGGCAGCACCAACATCGGCACTAGCTGCCTCTCCACTCACCTTAACACTGTGTAGACTGTAGCGTTTTTAAATCTATCAAACCACCCATGACTTCCTATAAAGGTTTGATCACATTCATCTCCTGCCTGCTCCTTCAGGCTTTGTAATAGGCTTCTTGCTTTAGCCTGTATGGTTAGAAGGCTTAAGGGTACACGCTTCTGTATCTGGTCTTCTATCCATATCACCAATAATTTTTCCATATCGTGAGTAGGACCTTGTCTTTTCTTTGAAATTATAGTTCCCTTTATAGGTGTTGTTCCTTTCACTACATCACGAATACGTTCCTTGTCCTTCAGAATAGTGGATATGGTCGAGTGTGAGAAACCTAGGTCGCGTGAGATTGTTGCTACAGTTTTTCCATTCTCATGCTGCGTTATTATCTTCATTTTCATGTCAAAAGTAATTGCCTGTCTCCTTTTCTTTGGAGCACCACCACCACTCTCACTTTTAAACTTTCCAGTCATTATAAAGTCAATTAAATACGATAATAACGAAAGTTCACAGCGCAATCAGTATAGGATACGATAGCCAAACACCAAGTAAGCGCTCCACTGAGTGAGTGTACCCAAGCGGCGACCCGAGCCGCGCTCTCGCCCTGGACAGAAACGTTTCGGTATAGAAAATGCGCGCATCATTTGAAAATATTTTTGGTCACGACTGCCGCGGTCGTATGTCCCGACGGTCGTAAGGTCAGAGCAGGTCGTAAGTACCGATGGACGTAAGTCCAAGCAGTCATAAGTCGGGGAATATATATATATATATACAGATAGACCCCGACTTACGACAGGGTTAGGGACCCAAATCCAGGTCGTAAGTCCGACATAGATAAAAAAAATTTTTTTTTTTTTCTTTTTTTAATAAATAATCTACAATGAAATACAGTACAGTAAAAATAATGAATAATGAGGAATGGATACAGTACAGTGAAAGTAATAAATAATAAGGAATGGTTACAGTGTGACTGAGCACTTACCTTTAATGTAGTCAGCTGAATGCACATGGGGCCCCCATCATTTTCTAATTATACATGGAGACTACATTAACTGGAAACGTTTCGGTATAGAAAATGCGTGTCATTTGAAGAAAATTTTTTTTTTTTTTTTTTTTAAATAAAAAATCTGCGGCGGTCGTAAGTCCCGACGGTCGTAAGTCGTAGCAGTCGTAAGTCGGGGTCTGTCTGTATATGTATATATATTTCATTAGCCCAATAAACACGCGGACTTCTACAAACAATCAACACCTCAACCTACCAGGATTCGAACCCACGGCCCACGAGCCCATGACTGTGACCGGGGAATGCTAACCGTCATGAACGAACAGGGCACTGCTTTCATTCATGTTAGGAATAATAATCATCCCATTGCTTGGGAAAAAAGCTTAGAAGTATTCAAATCATCTTGTGTCACAGAAAGACTTCTGGTTGAAGCTAGTTTGATTAAGGAATTAAAATCAATAAACATTAGTGATGGTCAGTTAAAAACTGATAATATGTTACATAAATTTATTTGTCAGTGGCTCAAGGTTAAAAATGCTTTGAAAACCTTTGATCTAGATGTAGGATAGTTATTTAGTGGGTCCCTTATTTTTGACCTGACCTGACTAGTCACGTCGCCCCCTTCTCTTAAGCTCCTCTACGTGTGTGTTGGTGTGGGGATTAGTGGATGACATCATTATGACCTGACCTCATGTTTAATAAGGTCACCCTGTATATTTAAGCCTCTCTCTGTCCATGTAATCCAGTTGCCTCTGAAGATGTCTTGAATAAAGACGAAAGCTAAGGTGCTCCGTTGTTTCCCTTTTTCCCGTGTGATTTTATCAATATATATATATATATATATATATATATATATATATATATATATATATATATATATATATATATATATATATATATATATATTCATTTTTAGTCCATATAACACGCGGACTTTGAACATATAATCAACGACCTCACCAGCAAGGAATCGAACCCTCGACCTACTGGGTGTGACTAGGGACGCTTTTCCTGGTGCTAATTCAAAGTCCGCGTGTTATATGGACTAAAAATGAAGTATATATAGTACCTCGCGTTTCATACCAGCTGGATTCGGTAAAATGCTACTGACACCACATAAGAGGCACGGGCAGTTTCCCAATGAGGTTCACGGCGCCATCAGCTCGATGAACAGGCTTTGTGTGAAATATAACAGAGTCTAGAACTGCTTTTAGTGTCCTTGTGGCCTAGCCGGTAAGCGTTCCCTAGTCCCACCCAGTAGGTCGAGGGGTTCGATTCCTTGCTGGTGAGGTCGTTGATTATATGTTCAAAGTCCGCGTGTTATATGGACTAAAAATGAAGTATATATATATATATATATATATATATATATATATATATATATATATATATATATATATATATATATATATATATATATATATATATATATATATATATATATATATATATATATATATATATATATATATATATATATATATATATATACACACACACACACACACACACACACAGTATTACCCCGCTTTACGCGTTTTTTTTTTTACGCGTTTCCACGTTTATGCGGTACCCTGCCAGGCCCGGAATGCTCACTTTACGCGGTGCGTGTACTCTTTTATGC
Source organism: Homarus americanus (assembly GCF_018991925.1). NCBI lineage: Eukaryota > Metazoa > Arthropoda > Malacostraca > Decapoda > Nephropidae > Homarus > Homarus americanus. Next base: position 10,047 of record NW_024738219.1, read on the forward strand.
AGAGAGCGGCTGGCGGTCATATCGCGCCGCGCCATTTTTGGATTCAAACCTCCCGCCATCCCTCCATGTTGGGTAAGCGGCGCGAGTAGGTAGCGCAGTGCATGTCTTTGTTGCGTTATCGGTGACATCATATGACGTATCGGACTGTGATTGGGCCAAGCATCCTTACCTCCCTCCCCCGCTAGCTGTGATTGGTTTAATGTAATATGACGTGCCCCACCGCGGGAGCGTTAAAGCTCGTTGACCTATCCACGTCAGTTACACCCCTCCCGGCTACACCGTGTATGTATATCGGTATCTATTGTTCCATAAGAATGGCTTCCACCGGACCACCACCACCACCACAAAGAAACCTTGCATTACCTGGACCCAGCCGCCCTAAGCCAAAGAAGATACGACGTTCCTTAAGCTACGAGGTGAAGTACAAGATCATCCAAGAGTTGGAGAAAGGAACAAGACAGGTTGATTTGGCGCGCCAGCATGGTGTGAACGAATCTACGATCCGGACGATAAAGAAGGATGCAGCCAAGATAAAGAAGCACATGAACATCACAAAGTCTACAGGTGCTTCTATGATCAAGTATTTCCATAACCAGGTGCTTCTCAAGACGGAAAAATTACTTGTGAGCTACTTGGTGCGTCAGGCGCGACGGAACATGGCGGTGGACACGCGCTCAGTTAAGGAGTACGCACGTGAACTGTATGCTGCAGTGTCACGAAAGATGGGAATTACAGAGCCCAAACCCTTTAATGCTTCCTCTGGGTGGTTACAGAGGTTTAAGAAGAGAAACAAGATCACCAATATAAACATTGGTGGTGAAGAAGCTAGTGCTGACCGTGTTACGGCTAGGGAATTTCCTCCGTTTTTACGAGAGATTATGGAGGAAGGACAGTACACCGACGACCAGGTGTTTAACATGGACGAATCTGGTCTTTTTTGGAAAAAACTACCCTCCAAGACCTTCGTTGTGAAGAATGCCAGCAAGTGTCGGGGTCGGAAGTTGCAGAAGGAGCGCATCACCGTCCTGTTTACCACCAATGCCTCCGGTACCTGTAAGCTCAAGTTATCGGTGATCCACACAGCACGCAAGCCGCACGCCTACAAGAGCATGGACATGACCAAGCTAAATGTCCACTGGCTGATCGCATGTAAGGTGTGGATGTTCTCTACACTGTCCCTCTCCTGGTTTGATGACTGTTTCGTTCCCGATGTGAAGAAATTCTGTGAGCAACAGAATGCGCCATTCAAGATTTTGTTGCTGCTGGACAACGCACCAGGACACTCGCCCCTAATGTTAGATCGTCACCCCAACGTAAAAGTGGTCTTCCTTCCTCCCAACACTACGTCTATATTACAGCCCACGGACCAAGAGTTAATCTGTAATGTAAAAGCTGCATTCTCTACTAAAAAATTCAAGCTCCTGAACGACTACACCAACACCAGGGAAGAGTTGCGT
>NW_024738220.1:0-5000 GCF_018991925.1 Homarus americanus
AAATCGAGTATGACGATCATCCAGCTATGATATGAGTTATTGGATTTCACCTTCAATGGTGAGGTTTTGAGGTGACTAAAGAAGCCCGATACGGGACCGGCAGAGTCGTTCACAGATGTTGTACATGTGGAGGCTACATCAGTGTGGGAGGGCGTCGACAGCGTCTCTCGGATTTGGCGCTTGTCTGCCTCGGTTTGCAGTCAGGATAACTCGAAAGCATTGGCACCTTTTCGTGTGGTGCTCCTCAAGCGCGCAATAAGAAGTAATTGTCTCCCAGGTGAGGTCGAGGTTGGCACTTTAAGTTCGTTTAAGGCTATCCTTATATCTTTTCAGTTTCCCATCGGCGTTACTTTTACTATTCGTTAGGAGACTATAAAGTAGCTGCTTTGGCAGTCTACTGTCGTCCATGCGGGTAACATGGACAGTCCAGCGTAGTTGTTCATGGATAATGGTAGCCTCGATGCTCCAACAGTTGGTGTCAGCAAGAACACTGGCATTTGTTATCTTGTCTTCCCAGCGAACATGGAGGATGGAACGTAGACTAAGTTGGTGAAAGTTTCAAGTGCCTTGATGTGCCTTCTGTATGTGACCAATGTCTCGCTGCCATAGAGCAAGGTGGGGAGAGGCCACTGCTCGATATGCGTTTAACTTTGTAGATACTGTAATTTCAGCTCCTACAGCTGAAGACACAGGTTTCGAGTTTGCAAAGGCTTGAGATGCAAATATGATCCGATGCTGAATCTCTTCATCGATGTCCGCGGTGGTGGACAGGTGGGAGTCGAGATACAGAAAGTGGGTAACATTAGAAGGATAGTACCGTTAAGTACCGTTCAGTGTAGTAACAAACGTGAGGGTCGTCTGCATACTGAAGTTCAGTAATAGAAGCTGCCGACACCTTTGTTCTTGCCTGGAGTCATCTTATGTTGAGAAGATCCTTCATCCGGTACTCGATGTCCACCCTGCCGGCTAAATTGGCACGGACACGGTTAGGAAGGCAGCCAAAAATGGAAAGAGAGTTAATGCCAGATCATACCCTTGTTTAACCCCGTTTGGATGGGGAAGAACTCAGACTGGGTGCCATAGTGCAGGACACTGCCATTTATGCAAGTAGAGTTGCCTCACAATGGCAATCGGCTGAGGTCCCACCAGAGGGCTTCCTTGTTGACCGAGTCAAAGGCCTTGGTTAGGTCGATGAAAGTCATATGCTGGTCACGACGCTGTTCTCTGCAAAGCTCATGTCAGTGGTGCCACGTGATGTTCTAAAGCTACATTGAGATTCTGGGTGGAAGTTTTCCGTCTCAGGAAGAAGTCTGTTTAGGAGGACTCGGGCAATAATCTTGCCAGCTACAGACAGCAGCGAAATCCCGCGGTAGTTGCCACAGTCCAATGGGTCTCCCCTTTTCTCTTAAATATTGATGATGGAGGCGTCTTTAAGAGCTTGGGGTATTTCCTTTCATATATTCTCCATGAAAGAGTGGAGACGGCTGGTAGAAGGTCCTCCTGCTTTATACAGCTGAGATTCTATAAGTCCTGAGGTTTGCTAATTTTCATCTGTTTGATGGCAGTAGCTACCTCATCCAGGATGGAGGATAGCTGAGGTGGCTCAGCTCTGGATGTTGAGGACACTTGCTGGGTAGTCAGGACATCCACATCTGTGTTTAGGTTGAGCCGTGAATGGTAGTTCTTTCCAGTGCTGAGGGCAAGCCTTCACCGTCTTTAATTATGGAGTTACCATCGGACAAGAGGAGGGTTGCGCCACCAGTGATTATCATAAAATGTTTTAGTGGAATTGAAAAATTCGTTGCATCTTGTGCTGATCTACAATTTTTACATGCTTTATTTTTAAACCAGTCGTTCTTTAGATTACGAAGTTCCTGCTGAGTTGGCGCTTTTATCTTTCGGAAGATAACTTTGGTCAGAGACTGAGTCAGTTTGAGCAGCACGTTTATCATCGACGAGTTCATTGATCGCTGGGGCATTTTCATCAAACCAGTCCCGGTGTATTCTTTCGATCTGGCTTAGGGTCTCTGCAGGTTTTGTCATGATAGTGTCGAGAATATCCCATTCGGCACTGGGTTTGGGTTGTTGTCGGATAGTTTATCAGCCTATGTTCGAGCTGCACTCTGAAAGCATGTGCTACCGCTGGATCCTCCAGACGCTTCTGTTAAATCTTCTTCTGAAGGCTTGCTACTTTCGCCGTTTTGGGGCGACGTGAAGTGAGCTTGGCTCTGACGAGGCGATGATCAGTGTCGCATTGGTCCGAGCTGCATTGAAAGGGTGATGAGGACATCTCGGCGATCTCTTTTCTCGACAATGATGTGGTCAATGAGATGCCGAGTGTGCGGATCTTGGTATTGCCACGATCGCGAATTTGCCGGCCTGCCTAAACAAGGTTGTGTGCAGCACACGCCGGGAAGAGTAAGCCGTTGGGATTACACTTGCCTGAGTCCATTTCTCCTGGTTTCCCTGCCAGATGTAAGCATCTCGGTTTGGCATTGAAGTCACCAAGGAGCACAACACCTTCTCTGGGGATAGAGGTTAGCACTCTGTCGAGGTTGGCATAAAGGTTTCCTTGATGTCATCCTCTGCATCCAGTGTTGGGCATATGCACTGATGAAAAAGGCATGACGTGAGTGATTTATTGGGACTAGGAGCATCAGAAGGCTCGTGGACCCCAATAGGCACAGTTAGCCTGTGTAGGATGCGTTGCCGGATGGCAAAACCCATAAATGCGGTTTCTCTCCACAGCAGGCTTACCCTTCCAGATGAAGGTATAGCCAGACCCTGTTCTGTGAGTTGACCCTTGTCTGGGTAGCCGGTCTCACTGATGGCTTCTATGTCGATGCTATACCTAGCCAGGTCTTCTGCCACAAGGGCGGTTTTCTTGAGGACACTCATTTGTGCCAGTATTCAGAAGGGTCCTGACATTCCATGCAGTGACCATAAGAGATGTATAGTTTGTTTTGTTTGAATTTGTGATTTTGATTGTGTTTTCGACCATAATTATAAGGATGACCTTACTGGATGCGGTTGTCAGTCAGGTTGGTTTTAAACAGAGCTATGTTTTGGGCACCTTCTCTAGCCCCTCTGCAAGTGGGGGTGAGCAGAGTGGCTCCTCGAAAGGGCTGTTCAGTCGCACAGACAGACCGGATTGCACTACTACCTAGATCCCAGTGCATAAACGACCATCTCACCTGTGCTGCCCATGTACAGAGTTGTGATTAGAGACTCCCGACAGTCATATCTGCCTGTCCCTATCGCCACCCGTCCGTCGCCATAGGACTTTTGGGGGTATAGGGGTTATGATGATGATGAGATATATGATGAGCTGGATGATGGCTGTGTGCGAGTTGATTGATATGGGGAGGCAGGAGCACAGGCTGCAACACATCTTGGCTCTTTCCTTCCTGATCCATTGTTGCAATTTTTGCAACGTGGGGAGGAGAGTTGCATTGACTGCCGAGCCCAGTTTATTGGTTTCTGCCTTAGCAGTCAGTCCATCAGGCATTACTTTGTCCGCCGTTGATTCCCTTGGTGGTCACACCTCTTCTGCTTATACCGTCGTTAGGTTCTTTTGCTGGAGCTCTGTAGTTACATCTACCTGATGCTGGGCCCACAGCAGAGATTTTTCGCTTTGGTTTAACTTCCGTAGCCTTATACCTACCAAGGTTAATCTGCAAAGCAGCAGGGCAATGGCTAGAAAAGGCAGTAAGTCCACATGCCGCGGGGTCGATGCGCTCACCTGCTGGGGCCCACCACTGGTACTCCGAGAATCCCTGTCTAGCTCCGGGACCCACGGTGAGGCACCCAGTGCAGTTATCGTGTGTGTTGCCACGAGGAGGCAGACAGCAGGAGTCTTGATGGTGAAAAGGCTGTGTACTGGCAGGGGAAGACTTATTCAAGTTGCTTCCCTGTTCGTCAAGAGGGCTAGCTGCGTGGTAGTTGAAAGTGAGAGGGAGTAAGCAGTTCACGTTAACACTGACATATAATGCTGCCACTCTAGATACATTTGACAACTCTGTGTGTTTGACTAAGACGCACACACACACACACACACACACACACACACACACACACACACACACACGAGACACACACACACACACACAAGACACACACACACACACACACACACAAAGACACACACACACACACACACACACTTTGCATGGACTGGTGGTCAGTAGATTGTGTCAAACTATAGGTTCACCACTCCGGTACAGTAAAATAACAAGTGGTCGCCAATGAAATAAATGAAAGGAATAAGCAATACACTAGAGGACATTAAAATACAAATTCCTAACAAAATAAATAAAGCATCTGACAAGTACGAAAACATGAATCAAAAGATGTTTACAAGTATTAGCCGATTTGGGGATATTCACAACTCAGCAGACAAAACAAGTTACGTTAATCATATAATTACAGTGACAAGTAAGCAAAACAATAACGAGGGTTAGTACACAAATCAATACACTGAAGATTATATAACGTTACCGTTCTTTACCAGTAAGCACGTTACGAAATTTCAAGCCTAGTACACAATAAATATGGTCTCGCCAATTATTACATCCTACACAGAAAATATTCAATCCTATTCTTCCTCCACTTTCCTTGACTCACACACACCTCAACAATATAATGTATACCAAGTTAATTTTTCTATGTGTTGAACTTCTTTCCACCGTTTCCACCTTCCTCGGCTTCTGTCAACCTGCTTTCTGTCCAGTACTATGGTCACCACAATGCATTTTGGCAGGAATTCCACAACCAATCAGGCATTAGTTTTCCAGTGGCGTTATGAAACGTCACTCCTGACGTTTCAGCCGACTTCACACGTTCCAGCCCACGTGGGTAAGATTTTTATGGGATTAGCCCACCTGGGCACAGGTCACTGACCCACATCAGGTCTGGGGGTGAAGATGTACACAATAGTAATACACACACACACACACACAATAATAATAATAATAATAATACACACACACACACAATAATAA
>NW_024738220.1:10000-12500 GCF_018991925.1 Homarus americanus
GTTAAATCTTTCTTCTGCTTGCTACTTTCGCCGTTTTGGGGCGACGTGAAGTGAGAGCTTGCCTCTGGACGAGGCGATGATCAGTGTCGCATTGGTCCGACCCATTGAAGGGGTGATGAGGACATCTCTCATGATCTCTTTCTGACAATGATGTGGTCAATGAGATGCCAGTGTCTGATCTTGGGTATTGCCACGATCCTTGAATTTGCCGGCCTGCCTAAACAAGGTTGTGTGCAGCACACTTTTGCCGAGGAAGAGTAAGCCGTTGGGATTACACTGCTCAGTCCATTTCTCCCTATGGTTCCCCTGCCAGATGTAAGCATCTCTGCCAGCTTTGGCATTGAAGTCAGCCAAGGAGCACAACTTTACCTTCTCTGGGATAGAGGGGTTAGCACTCTGTCGAGTTGGCATAAAAGCAAGTTTCCTTTGATGTCATCCTCTGCATCCCGTGTTGGGCATATGCACTGGTGAAAAAGGCATGACGAGTGATTTATTGGGATCAGAGCATCAAGAGGCGCCGTGATCCCACAGGCATTTCAGTTAGCCTGTGTAGGATGCGTTGGCGGATGGCAAAACCAACTCCATAAATGCGGTTTCTCTCCACAGCAGGCTTACTCCTTTCAGATGAAGGTATAGCCAGACCCCTGTTCTGTGAGTTGACCCTGTCTGGGCAGCCGGGTCTCCACACTGATGGCTTCTATGTCGATGCTATACCTAGCCAGGTCTTCTGCCACAAGGCGGTTTTCGAGGACACTCATTTGTGCGAGTGTTCAGAAGGGTTCCATTACTTCCATGCAGTGACCATAAGAGATTGTATAGTTTGTTTTTGGTTTGGATTTGTACTTGATTGTGTTTTCGACCATAATTATAAGGATGACCTATTTCGATGCGGTTGCCCAGTCAGGTTGGTTTTAGGCAGGCTATGTTTGGGCACCTTCTAGCCCCCTCCCCATGTTGGGGTGAGCAGAGTGCCTCGAAAGGGCTGTTCAATGCACAGACAGACCCGGATTGCACTACTACCTAGATCCCAGTGCATAAAACGACCATCTTACCTGTGCTGCCCACAGAGTTGTATTAGAGACTCCCCGACAGTCATATCTGCTCGTCCCTATCGCCACCGTCCGTTGCCATAGGACTTTGGGGGCATAGGGCTATGATGATGATGAGATATATGATGAGCTGGATGATGGCTGTGTGCGAGTTGATTGATATGGGGAGGTGGAGCACAGGCTGCAACCACACATCTTGGCTCTTTTCCTCTCTTCCGATCCATTGTTGCAAATTTTTGCAACGTCTGGGGAGGGAGAGTTGCATTGACTGCCGATAGCCCAGTTTATTGGTTTCGCCTTTAGTAGCCTGTCCATCAGGTACATTTTTGTCCGCCGTTGGATTCCTTGGTGGTCACACCTCTTCTGCTTATACCGTCGTGCTAGGTTCTTGTTGGAGCTCTGTAAGCATATTTCCACCTGATGCTGGGCTCCACAGCAGATTTTTCGCTTTGGTTTAACTTCCGTAGCCTTATACCTACTGCTGCTACACTGCAAAGCAGCAGGGCAATGGCTGGTAGGTGCCAGGCGTGTCCACATGCCAGTGGGGTCGATGCGCGCCACCTGCTGGGGCCCTCCACTGGTACCTGAGAATCCCTGCTTGTCTAGTCTGGACCCACGAGGCACCCAGTTATCGTGTGTTGCCACGAGGAGGCACAGCAGGAGTCTTGGATAGAAAAAGGCTGTGTACTGGCAGGGGAAGACCTCTATTCAAAGTTAAGCTTCCCTGTTCGTCAAGAGGGTTAGCCAGTGGTGGTAGCTGAAAGTGAGAGGGAGCAAGCAGTCTTGTATCAGTAACACTGACATAATGCTGCCACTCTAGATACATTTCACAACTCTGTGTGTTTGACTATGACGCGCACACACACACACACACACACACACACACACACACACACACACATGCACAATAATGACACACACACACACAAGACACACACACACACACACACACACAAGACAATAATAATAATACACACACACTTTTACGGATCAGGTCATAGATTAGTCAAACTATAGGTTCACCACTCCGGTAACAGTAAAAAATAACAAGGTCGCCAATGAAATAAATGAAAGGAATAAGCATACTAGAGAGGATATTAAAAATACAAATTCCCTTTAACAAAATAAATAAAGCATCTGACAAGTACGAAAACATGAACAAAAAAGATGTTTACGCATAGCTGATTTGGGGATATTCACAACTCAGCAGACAAACAAGTTAGATGTTAATCATAATTACAGTGACAAGCAAACAATAACGAGGGTTGGGGCACACAAATCAATACACTGAAGATTATATAACGTTACCGTTCTTTACCAGTATAATGTTACGAAATTTCAAGCCTAGTACACAATAAATATATCCTACACTATTACATCCTATACACAGAAAATATTCAACTTATTCTCCTCCACTTTCTCCTTGACTCACACACACTCAACAATATAAT
>NW_024738220.1:15000-20000 GCF_018991925.1 Homarus americanus
GAGGGCTACATCGAGTGTGGGAGGGGCATCGACAGCGTCTCTCCGGCTTTGGCGCTTGTCTGCCTCGGTTTGCAGTCGGGCTAACTCGAAAGCATTGACACCTTCTCGTGTGGTGCTCCTCCAAGCGCTGCAATAAGAAGTAATTGTCTCCCAGGTGAGGGGTCGAGTTGGCACTTTTTCAGGTTCGTTTAAGGCTATCCTTATATCTTTTCAGTTTGCCATCGGCGTTACTTTTACTATTCGTTAGGAGACTATAAAGTAGCTGCTTTGGCAGTCTACTGTCGTCTATGCGGGTAACATGGACAGTCCAGCGTAGTTGTTCATGGATAATGGTAGCCTCGATGCTCCAACAGTTGGTGTCAGCAAGAACACTGGCATTTGTTATCTTGTCTTCCCAGCGAACATGGAGGATGGAACGTAGACTAAGTTGGTGAAAGTTTTCAAGTGCCTTGATGTGCCTTCTGTATGTGACCCATGTCTCGCTGCCATAGAGCAAGGTGGGGAGGGGCCACTGCTCGATATGCGTTTAACTTTGTAGATACTGTAATTTCAGCTCCCTACAGCTGAAGACACGGTTTCGGAGTTTGCCAAAGGCTTGAGATGCAAATATGATCCGATGCTGAATCTCTTCATCGATGTCCGCGGTGGTGGACAGGTGGGAGTCGAGATACCGAAAGTGGGTAACATTAGAGAGGATAGTACCGTTAAGTACCGTTCAGTGTGAGTAACAAGCGTGAGGTCGTCTGCATACTGAAGTTCAGTAATAGAAGCTGCCGACACCTTTGTTCTTGCCTGGAGTCATCTTATGTTGAGAAGATCCTTCATCCGGTACTCGATGTCCACCCTGCCGGCTAAATTGACACGGACACGGTTAAGGAAGGCAGCCAAAAAAATGGAAATGAGAGTTAATGCCAGATCATACCCTTGTTTAACCCCCGCTTGGATGGGGAAGAACTCAGACTGGGTGCCATTGTGCAGGACACTGCCATTTATGCAAGAGTAGAGTTGCCTCACAATGGCAAATCGGCTGAGGGTCCACCAGAGGGCTTCCCTGTTGACCGAGTCAAAGGCCTTGGTTAGGTCGATGAAAGTCATATGCTGGTCACGACGCTGTTCTCTGCAAAGCTCATGTCAGTGGTGCCACGTGATGTTCTAAAGCTACATTGAGATTCTGGGTGGAAGTTTTCCGCCTTAGGAAGAAGTCTGTTTCGGAGGACTCAGGCAATAATCTTGCCAGCTACAGACAGCAGCGAAATCCCGTGGTAGTTGCCACAGTCTAATGGGTCTCCCCTGTTCTTTTAAATATTGATGATGGAGGCGTCTTTAAGAGCTTGGGGTATTTCCTTCTTTTCCCATATATTCTCCAGGAAAGAGTGGAGACGGCTGGTAGGTAGAGGTCCTCCTGCTTTATACACCCCGGCTGAGATTCTATCAGGTCCTGAGGGTTTGTTAATTTTCATCTGTTTGATGGCAGTAGCTACCTCATCCAGGGATGGAGGATAGCTGAGGTGGCTCAGCTCTGGATGCTGAGGGACCTGCTGGGTAGTCAGGACATCCACATCTGTGTTTAGGTTGAGCCTTGAATGGTAGTGCTCTTTCCAGTGCTGAGAGCAGGCCTTCATCGTCTTTAATTATGGAGTTACCATCGGACAAGAGGAGGGGGGGGGGGTTGTGTCACCAGTGATTGGCCCATAAAATGTTTTAGTGGAATTGAAAAATTCGTGCATCTTGTGCTGATCTACAATTTTTTTTTTTACATGCTTTATTTTTAAACCAGTCGTTCTTTAGATTACGAAGTTCCTGCTGAGCTGACGCTTTTATCTCTCGGAAGATATCAACTTTGGTCAGAGACTGAGTCAGTTAGAGCAGCACGTTTATCATCGACGAGTTCATTGATCGCTGGGGCATTTTCATCAAACCAGTCCCAGTGTATTCTTTCGATCTGGCTTAGGGTCTCTCTGCAGATTTTTGTCATGATAGTGTCGAGAATATCCCATTCGGCACTGGGTTTGGGTTGTTTGTTGTCGGATAGTTTATCAGCCTATGTTCGAGCTGCACTCTGAAAGCATGTGCTACCGCTGGATCCTCCAGACGCTTCTGTTAAATCTTCTTCTGAAGGCTTGCTACTTTCGCCGTTTTGGGGCGACGTGAAGTGAGAGCTTGGCTCTGACGAGGCGATGATCAGTGTCGCATTGGTCCGACCTACGCATTGAAGGGGTGATGAGGACATCTCGGCGATCTCTTTCTCTGACAATGATGTGGTCAATGAGATGCCAGTGTCTGGATCTTGGGTATTGCCACGATCCCTTGAATTTGCCGGCCTGCCTAAACAAGGTTGTGTGCAGCACACTTGCCGAGGAAGAGTAAGCCGTTGGGATTACACTTGCCTAGTCCATTTCTCCCTATGGTTCCCTGCCAGATGTAAGCATCTCTGCCAGCTTTGGCATTGAAGTCACCAAGGAGCACAACTTTACCTTCTCTGGGGATAGAGGTTAGCACTCTGTCGAGGTTGGCATAAAAGGTTTCCTTGATGTCATCCTCTGCATCCCGTGTTGGGCATATGCACTGGTGAAAAAGGCATGACGTGAGTGATTTATTGGGACTAGGAGCATCAAGAGGCGCTCGTGGATCCCAATAGGCATTTCAGTTAGCCTGTGTAGGATGCGTTGGCGGATGGCAAAACCAACTCCATAAATGCGGTTTCTCTCCACAGCAGGCTTACCCTTCCAGATGAAGGTATAGCCAGACCCCTGTTCTGTGAGTTGACCCTTGTCTGGGTAGCCGGGTCTCACTGATGGCTTCTATGTCGATGCTATACCTAGCCAGGTCTTCTGCCACAAGGGCGGTTTTCTTGAGGACACTCATTTGTGCGAGTGTTCAGAAGGGTCCTGACATTCCATGCAGTGACCATAAGAGATTGTATAGTTTGTTTTTGTTTGGATTTGTGATTTTGATTGTGTTTTCGACCATAATTATAAGGATGACCTTACTGGATGCGGTTGCCCAGTCAGGTTGGTTTTTAGGCAGGCTATGTTTTGGGCACCTTCTCTAGCCCCCTCCCCATGTTGGGGTGAGCAGAGTGGCTCCTCGAAAGGGCTGTTCAGTCGCACAGACAGACCCGGATTGCACTACTACCTAGATCCCAGTGCATAAACGACCATCTTACCTGTGCTGCCCATGTACAGAGTTGTGATTAGAGACTCCCGACAGTCATATCTGCCTGTCCCTATCGCCACCCGTCCGTTGCCATAGGACTTTGGGGGGCATAGGGGTTATGATGATGATGAGATATATGATGAGCTGGATGATGGCTGTGTGCGAGTTGATTGATATGGGGAGGCAGGAGCACAGGCTGCAACCACACATCTTGGCTCTTTCCTTCCTGATCCATTGTTGCAATTTTTGCAACGTCTGGGGAGGGAGAGTTGCATTGGACTGCCGATAGCCCAGTTTATTGGGTTTCGCCTTAGTAGCCTGTCCATCAGGCATTACTTTTGTCCGCCGTTGGATTCCCTTGGTGGTCACACCTCTTCTGCTTATACCGCCGTTAGGTTCTTGTTGGAGCTCTGTAAGCATATCTACCTGATGCTGGGCTCCACAGCAGATTTTTCGCTTTGGTTTAACTTCCGTAGCCTTATACCTACCAAGGTTAATCTGCAAAGCAGCAGGGCAATGGTTGGTAGGTGCCAGGGCGTGTCCACATGCCAGTGGGTCGATGCGCCGTCCCGCTGGGGCCCACTGGTACTCCGAGAATCCCTGCTTGTCTAGTCTGGACCCACGAGGCACCCAGTTATCGTGTGTTGCCACGAGGAGGCACAGCAGGAGTCTTGATGGTGAAAAGGCTGTGTACTGGCAGGGGAAGACTTATTCAAGTTGCTTCCCTGTTCGTCAAGAGGGCTAGCCAGTGGTGGTAGCTGAAAGTGAGAGGGAGCAAGCAGTCTTGCACGTTAACACTGACATAATGCTGCCACTCTAGATACATTTCACAACTCTGTGTGTTTGACTATGACGCGCACACACACACACACACACACACACACACACACACACACACACACGAGACACACACACACACAAGACACACACACACACACACACACACAAGACACACACACACACACACACTTTTACGGACTGGTGGTCATAGATTGTGTCAAACTATAGGTTCACCACTCCGGTAACAGTAAAAAATAACAAGGTCGCCAATGAAATAAATGAAAGGAATAAGCAATACACTAGAGGACATTAAAATACAAATTCCTTTAACAAAATAAATAAAGCATCTGACAAGTACGAAAACATGAATCAAAAGATAAGCTTACAAGTATTAGCCGATTTGGGGATATTCACAACTCAGCAGACAAACAAGTTACGTTAATCATAATTACAGTGACAAGTAAGCAAACAATAACGAGGGTTGGGGTACACAAATCAATACACTGAAGATTATATAACGTTACCGTTCTTTTACCAGTATAATGTTACGAAATTTCAAGCCTAGTACACAATAAATATATCCTACACTATTACATCCTATACACAGAAAATATTCAATCCTATTCTTCCTCCACTTTCCTTGACTCACACACACTCAACAATATAATGTATACTCAAGTTAATGTCTTTTCTATGTGTTGAACTTCTTCCACCGTTTCCACCTTCCTCGGCTTCGTCAAACCTGCTTCTCTTTCTGTCCAGTGTACTATGGTCACCACAATGCATTTTGGCAGGAATCTACAACCAATCAGGCATTAGTTTTCCAGTGGCGTTATGAAACGTCACCTCTGACGTTTCAGCCGACTTCACACGTTCCAGGCCCACGTGGGTAAGATTTTTTTTTTATGGGGATTAGCCCACCCGGGCACAGGTCACTGACCCACATCAGGGTCTGGGGGGGTGAAGATGTAATAATAATAATAGTAATAATAATAATAATAATAATAATAATAATAATAATAATAATAATAATAATAATAATAATAATAATAATAATAATAATA
>NW_024738220.1:25000-33249 GCF_018991925.1 Homarus americanus
ATATATATATATATATATATATATATATATATATATATATATATATATATATATATATATATATATATATATATATATATATATATATATATATATATATATATATATATATATATATATATATATATATGGACTAAAAATGAGGTATATATATATGGTACTTGGTGTTTCATACCAGCTGGATTCGGTAAAATGCTACTGACACCACATACGCGGCATGGGCACTTCCCAATGAGGTTCACGGCGCCATCAGCTCGATGAACAGGCTTTGTGTGAAATATAACAGAGCCTAGGACTACTTTTAGTGTCCTTGTGGGTTGGTCGGTAGCGTTCCCTAGTCCCACCCAGTAGGTCGAGGGTTCGCGTCCTGGCTGGTGAGGTCGTTGATTATATGTTCAAAGTCCCCGTGTTATATGGACTAAAAATGAAGTGTATACATATATATATATATATATATATATATATATATATATATATATATATATATATATATATATATATATATATATATATATATATATATATATATATATATATATATATCTGTAATATTCAGAAATTTCAGTGTAATTTCAAACACCGCGCCATTGGCGATACTGAGCTTTCAAGGTCGTCTGAGGGAAGAGAGCGCTCCCCGCACATAGTGGGAGGTTGTGGAACTAGGCCTATATGATATTAAATATAATTTGCCGAATTAATAATGATGCGATTCATGAAGTTAAGGGACTATTATTGAATTTGAAATTATTATAGATCGTTTATGAGTCTGAATAATGTCACGGGTGTCCCAAGGAGTTATTAGTTTGGCGGAAAATATGTCACGTAGGCCTAAGCTAGCGCCTTGGAGAGACGCGACGCTGGCTGGTCCTCAGTCACCTGAAAGCGATTGGACCTACAGGACATCCCTGTGCGTCCGTCCACAGAAATAGTCACGTGGTCTAGTCACCTGTGTTGCGCTATTGCAGTATAACAAGTAAGTCTCATTCAATCTCAGACAGGGTTTAGATAGGGCAGTGATAAAGTAAACTAGAGCTAACAGTGAGTTCATTTCAGGGTTTCCGCCAGAACCCACTTGACTGCGAGAGATTGACTGCCGTTTGAGACTGCCGTTGATGATTGAGGGTGGCGATTGTCGCCATTGGACCGATCAGTGTAGGCCTGTCACTGTTTAGCGGGGTATCAAAGGATCTCTTGAGGGAATCTAGCCATCTGGGTGCCCAGCTGAAGACGGGACGATCGTTGGGGTCATCAGCTCTCCTCTACCTCGGCTCACAATACCACATGTTTCCAGCAGCTTAGTGAAACCCTCTTGCTAACGGGAAGCTAAAGCTTCTCTCAACTGTACAAGGTCTGATTGGCTCACTCCCTTCCGCTCTATGGATGTACCTGGGGGTAAAGTGAAGCTAGCTGAGTGATACAGGGTCGCACACTGGGGCCAAGAGTCAGTGGAGTTTAGAGGTACACTTTCCAAGGTGGAGAAAGGCTGATTTGGGCCTTCAACTACGGGTGCCTGTTGGTTGTGCGTTAAACGACTACGGAGTGCAGGTGGAATCTGTGTGTGTGTGTTAGGTTAGGGAGCATGGTTCACGGGTATTGGACTCAGTAACGTCTTTATAATAGTGACAATATTTTTGTGTGTAGTTAATAATATTTTTTCAGTTACTAATGTATGCTGTGTGCATTTAAAATTTCTTTATAGTTTCAATCTCAGATGTAATCTTTGTTCCCCAGAGTAGTGTTTAAGTTAGGTTAGGAGGTGTGCATCTGTTGGTGTAACATAATTATATTGAGTGCCCTTAAGGCCTATTCATTGTAGAGTATTTAATTTCATATTTTTTAATACCATTTCCTCAGTGACTGATATTATTTTGTTGAAAACCCTTAAGGCCTGCATCTGTTGGTGTAACATAATTATATTGAGTGCCCTTTAGGCCTATTCATGGTGGAATTAATAATTTCTTATTTTTATACCACTTCCGCAGTGGTGGATATTATTCTGTGAAAGCCCTTAAGGCCTGTTTCATGTGTGCAAGCAACATTTCTTAATACTTCAAATTTATTGTTGCCTGAGTTTCTAATAATTTCTATATCATGTATAACTTTTATTCCCCAGAGTAGTGTTTTAAGTTCAAGTTAAGAGGTGGGCATATTGGTGTACCATTATTTGATTGTGTTTGTAGTGTTGGAGGGAATATAAGTGTCTAAATTTTACAGTGTGTCTCATTCATCCCAGTCACAGACGCTATCCTTCCACGGGTCACGGACAATTCATTTTGTTAGTAAATTTAAGTGCTCTTGTGCTGGTTCGGGATTTCTCAAAGGGGCGCTTCCACTGCCATTACCATCTAATAATCTTTAATAAACCCCAAGTCAAGTGAGAAAATAAAGTCCAGTAAATTCCGACCGGTTACATATATATATATATATATATATATATATATATATATATATATATATATATATATATATATATATATATATATATATATATATATATATATATATATATATATATATATATATATATATATATATATATATATATATATATATATATATATATATGTTAACGCTCATAGGAGCTTTATTGGTTTGTGCTGGATAATAAGACCCTTGTCGTTGACACGATGAGTATAATTCGGTCAAAACCTGTTAAAGAACAATTCACATATGACAAATGCTGGAATATCAGGACACACAATATGAATAGTGCGATCAATATACAGTACATAACCTATTAACCTCTTAAATATAACTCACATATACAACTGTTGATACATCAGGAGACAATTTGTATTATACAATCAATATGCAGTACATAAATACACTTATTAAAGTTATTTAGAGTTCTTAGAGATTTAATAGTTTGCAATCACACTCACGTTTATATATATATATGGGTTAATACCTTTATATGTTGTATGATAATATCACTCCTCGTAATTTTCCATGAACTGTGAGGTGCATGTTCAGATCACGTGTTGGGTATTTTCCTCTAGCAAGTAGTGTCTTAAAAATGATTAGGTCTGCCATAAGAAGCCTGCTCTTAAGCTAAGTTATCACTCGACACTCACTAAGCATAGACGTGGACCTCCAAGCTTCCCAGATAAGCTTGCCGTCTATTCTCTAGCCCTCACAACTTCAATGATATTATGGTGTTCTTGACGAAGTGTAAATACTTTATTTTATCATAAATAAATGAAGAAGACCTTTTAGATTTTGATTTAACCCATAAACTAAACAGCTCCAAGGCTGTTATATAACAGTTCCCCAAATTAGTTACACACACACACACACACACACACACACACACACACACACATAGGCAAAACACACAAACATAAACATGTAAACTTTGAAGACTTATACTTATGTCTTGAAGTTGTTCAAAGACTCAATTGTTCAGTGGTTTACCTTAGTTCACTTCACTGGGATGAGTGAACGGATACAAGTCGTTGTACACTCGGAAACCATAATCTCTAGCCCACCTGGGTCGGTGCTGGAGGTTAGTACAGTGTCCTTTCTGGACGGGGGCCCACTCCAACTATCAAGAGGCAACACACGCACGAACACACACAGTCATAGTAAGGCTGTATAGATGATATTATGTATAAGTATTGTATATGGCATTTTATACTCTGCATTATCTTCATTATATATGAACACAAAGAAAAAATTACCATAGGTTGTAGTTACGAAAGTATGAATGGAAATAAACACTTCCAAACCACCCAGTGAATCCACATGTCGTTTACAGCGCTTGTGGCCAGACCACGATGATTCCACCACACCCCATCTATATATTTTATTTCCCATCATTCACGTGACTCCACACAACGTGAGTGTGTGTGTGCCAGACCACGATGCTTCCCATCATTCGCATAACTATATGAAAATTCGTGTTTAATTTAACTACATATTTCAAAAACCTTAAATTACACGTGGATCAGTCACTCCTCATTTGACACACTTATAGTGTAATACTTTGACCATTCCACATGGGCACATGGAGGACCACTGGGCTATGAGTTTTCTATTTTGTCTACCTGCCAGTTCAACAGGACTGCTAACCATCCTCCCAGCAACTCATATGCCATCCCAGACCCACAGCCTATATGTATGGTGCAAGACCACAGTCCAATACATACAAGTCAGGCAGTCAAGAGTTGGTTTGAGGCGCACCCGCAGTTATTCTATTGAACTGGCCCCCTAAAGGAGCAGATTGCAATCCAATAGAAAATCTATGGGCGCATATGGTTGTTGAATGGGATATTGAGGAGAAAACGAGTGAGGCAGTGAGGAGACACGCACATAATGTGTGGGAGGGAATAAGGTGGAGGCCGAACATCTGCAGCAATCTGGTAGATTCTATGCCCCCCAGATTGCATGAAGTTATAGCAGCAGATGGAGGTTGGACACGGTATTAACCTGTGGTCAAGAATTAAATCTCCGCCCACGACGGTGCCTTGTTGTGGGTGGCGGGGAGTTAGCTCTCTGGTGTAACCTCGTTGGGTCCACATAGACTTCGTTTCCTAACTCTTGGGAATTTTTCCAGGTATTTTACTCTGTTGTTTTACGTCACTTCACATAAATATGCTTACAAAATCTATGCATTAATATGCATAACTCTTGGGAATCTGTCCAGATGTTAAATATATGCTATATACAACAATAATCACATAAATATGTTTACAATGTTTGTGCATAATAAATGTGAAAAATATTTTTGGGGTTTCAATTAACTAAAAGTCATGCCTACAAAACAATCTTGATGCTCTAAGTGCATGTATGTGTTAAATAACGAGGAACTGATCCACATTATTTTGGTAAATAAATAAATGAAAAGCAAGCACTTAGCCATATGGATATAGTTACACGGAAGAAGGGAAATAAGGATGAACTATGGTTTTGATGGAAACAATCTGCTCTGGGACGATGCTCACAATGACGAATGGGAGAAAGCTCTTTATGAAACATCTTACCTACTAAGGATGAAGCTTAATGTTCCAGAACACACACACACACACACACAGTGTAACTTTGTGTGACGCGTTGTCTGACTTGGGGTGGCTTTGAGCGAACCATACACTTGATATTACAATTTATGTATCCTTCCTGTCCATGATTTACAACAATAACTATAGGGTAAAAGTTACAATATTATACTAATAACACTGTCATGTATTGATACTATGACTAGTTACTAAGATACAGCGCAAGATGAACATAACATGATAATGATAGTGAAGCCTGGAAAGGTTCATATCATAACTTGTGTGTTCGTGCGAATGTTGCCCCATGAGAGTTACCGTGGGCCTCCATGTGCCCAGGTGGGATGGTCAAAGTATTACACTGTAAGTGTGTCAAATGAGGAGTGACTGATCCACATGTAATTTAAGGTTTTTGAAATATGTAGTTAAATTAAACACGATTTTTCATATAGTTATGCGAATGATGGGAAGCATCGTGGTCTGACACACACACACTCACGTTGTGTGGAGTCATTGGGTGGTTTGGGGGACCGGTGGTAGAAGCGGTACTGTTTTTGCCTCGCAAGAGAGATGTCGTGGGTTCGATTCCCGGGCCGGTGGAAGTTGTTTGGACTTACTTTCTAGCCCCCATTAGTCCCTGTTCACCTAGCAGTAAAGTAGGTACCTGTTGTAAGTCGAAAGTTGCGAATTCGTATTTAGGGACAAGTTGTTGGAGCTTCCAATAACTTGATGACATAAACCACTGACTCTTCAAGCTTTTACGCCCTTGACTCTTCAGGCTTCTACCCCTTTAACTCATGAGACATAAAGGCAAGCATGAACTTAGCATGCTTCCCTGTTGGGCGCTGTAAACGCTTCTGCGCTTCACCTTACACAAGGATGAAGGGGAGTGCCCAATAAATAATAAAAAAAAAAAAAAAAATTGGGCGGTTTGGAAGTGTTTATTTCCATTCATACTTTCGTAACTACAACCTATGGTATTTTTTCTTCGTGTTCATATATATTGAAGATAATGCAGAGTATAAAATGCCATATACAATACTTATACATAATATCATCTATACAGCCGTACTATGACTGTGTGTGTTCGTGCGTGTGTTGCCTCGTGATAGTTAGAGTGGGCCCCCGTCCAGAAAGGACACTGGTCTAGCCTCCAGTACCGACCCAGGTGGGCTAGAGATTTTGGTTTCCGAGTGTACATATACATCTATATATATTTATACTTGTATCTACAGAGAAAGCTGGCCACTTGATCTAGTACTGAGGCAAGAGCAGTGTTAGAGATTCTAGGTCTGAGGTAGACTCAAAGTTAGAACTGCAGGGACTGAAGTGGTCTCTCCTTCAAAATGCTCAGTGGTAGATCAGAACTGGGTGGTGTCCAGTTACAGTCTCACTGGCTTCCCGGGACTGTCATGCCCTAGGGCTAACTCAAAGTGACATCATGAAGGATGATGCATGGGTTTCAAGCTTCTAGAAGCTTCTACCAGAAGGAAGGAGCGGTATGAGTCAATTCCTTGGTGTAAACACCTGATTTCACGTCAGCAGCATTACAGAAATAGCTGGCTGGAAAATGATCTCGTTGAGCCGTGACTCATCCCTAATTGACGTTGCAAATATCTAACTATTCAAACTTATAATTTACATCACATACTTGGGAGTTTACACGTGATAAGCAATGCATCTAGTTATCAAGTAATAGTCATTAATTAAATAAGAAATGTGCTTCAAAGGTGATAACACCATGTTGAGACATCTCTTGTGTGGCACACTGTCGCCAGACCGGTGTACGTGACTAAAGCAGCTGCGTTTGACCAAGCTAAATAAATGCTTGCTAAATGCTTACTATATGCATGCTATGAAAACGTCTTTGACCCCCTACAGGTCAATGTAAAATGCATAATGAAAACTTATTCATCCATCGTGTATAATACTCTGGCTGCTATACTGGTTACAGACTAAACAAGACTAAACTTGTTACATATTGCTCGGCCACGTAGTGTCACCCGTCCTCGGATGGCTGCATAAAAGAAAAGAATCCTATCACATGGGTATAGCTAAATGCCTACCTTGGTGATGGTCTCCAATGACTGCCACTATGTACTGCAATAGGCTCGTGGCACCCCATATGATCCTCGGACTCGAAGATAAGGAGCACTGTCGTGGTAAGATAGCACGTCCTCGTCCCATAGTGAAGCTTCTAGGCGACTCATCAGGGCAGGCTACTACAACAGGCAGCTCCTGTGGGAAATACAAATGCACAGTACACTAGATCTCTTCTAGGAGTACACTGTCAAAGTGTGTGTTAACAAAATTACATGAGTTAAATTTGCCTCATATGTGACTAAGTGCATCTCACAATTCGAATAAGACCCGGCTATATTAATTCGTGTAGGATAACAAATAAGATTATCTGACTCCTTCTGGCATGTGGAATATGCTGACAATGATGGAGTCGCCATGAGAGATCTATCGTGAGACAACAGGACAGATGTGGAAACGTTAGTTATTATTACAGATTGACTCATGTTTATCTACGAATGGTAGATACAATATAATTTGATTGGGTGTGACAGAAACAGAGAAAAGACTGTAATAACTTTCCAACCTAGCCACAGGAACAGCAGGCTTAAGTTTGAGAAAACTAGTTGCAATCCCTACAACCCTAGCTAATTCACTGAAAGGCAACAAAGCGGGCGTTACAATTCCCCTATTCAACAAGTTAAGGTTGGTAACTAATGAGATAAAATAATTACAATAATATTCTACTTGGCTTGAGAGAGAGTCTATCATAGTGGTTATGATGAAGTGCTCTTACAAGGTATTGAGAGTAAGTGAGTCCAGGTTAACCTTATTCACCAACTGGTTTCAATCTTCTTAATTTCCTTGAGCTTCTTATCATGATTGGCTAACAGATGAGACTGGTGAGATAGATTTGCGGAATTCTGATCAGCCTGCTGTTTAAGTACATTAATCTGTTTCTGCAACTGGGCTAAGTCGCCTTCTGTGGCTACCCCGCACATTGATTTTTGGATGTAACCCCCAAAATTTAGAAGACCTCTCTTCCTTCTACTTCCATCACTATGTACAGAGGGAGCAATAGGAGAAGGTGTGGTGGTTGTATCCATATAGGATTGTAGAAACTGGTGAATAATGAGGTCTAAAGATGATTTGGTATGCTCCAGTTGCCAAGTTCATTAAGAGTATATAGGAGTGGCATCCACAGTAGACTCAATAACCCTTTTTGTGAGATGAACCAAG
>NW_024738221.1:0-17500 GCF_018991925.1 Homarus americanus
CGAAGGAGGAGAGAGAGAGAAGGACAGTCGACATCTCATCCAGGCTGTAACATAACTCTGGGCTGCTGCTTCTGTTCGAGATCAGCTACTACTACTACTACTACTACTAATTACTTAATAATAATAAAATAATAATAATAATAATAATAATAATAATTTTACTCTATTGTTCATGTTTTATATCAGTTAATTTTAATGCCATTAATAGCATACTCAGGAATTTTTAATGTTATTACAATTGATGTTTACTGTGATGACATCTGTGATATATTGTTTTATAAAGTGGATCACTAGAAGAATCTCCACTCCATCTTCTTTTATCTAACGATTAACCACCTTAACACTATTTGGGGATTAGGTTAGGTTGTTAGGTGGTTAATCTTTAGGTGAAATAACTCGTGTCTAGATTCTTTAAGTCACCCTCTTATTTTGGGGGGACTGCGCCCTTCCCCGTCAACCCTACTCCAGTCCCTATATTTACAGTGTATGTGTGTGTGTGTCACACATCACCCAGTCATAGATTATCCTCCACCACCTGCAATCCTCACTCCCGTCAGTCCTCCAGTTACTTGACCAATCCCTCCACATAATCCTGCCACGACAGAGCTTAACTAATCATTGTTGTTCTGCAGGTAAGCCGGATGGAGACGAACACAAAAATGTATGTAGCCGGATAGCTGGAGGTCCGGCAGCTGTACATATAAAGGATTACTGTTGATACTGAGGGTCCGTGGTGGTTGTCCTTGTTCTGCTGCTCACGGAGAGGCAGAAGTACAGCATACACTCCGCCACACACACACACACACACACACACACACACACACACACACATAAGAACATAATAACATAAGAATGGAGAAACTGCAGGGCCTATTATTCATACTGCAGTCCCAGTCCCCTTAAAACAGGTGTAGTACCAGAATCCTGGAGGATAGCGAATTTAATACCGATTTTCAAGAAGGGATATATCACTATCCTCTAACTACCGCCCAATCAGTCTAACATCAATAGTAGGCAAATTACTGGAAGCAATCATTTCAAACTCTATTCGAAATCACCCTGGAGAAGCACCGATTGATCAATGATTCCCAACATGGCTTCACAAGCGGACGTTCATGTCTAACTAATCTATTAACATTCTTTTCATCAGTTTAAGAATCGGTGGACGAGGCACAATTATGATGTGGTAATCTCGACTTTAGCAAAGCCTTCGACAGAGTCCCCGAAAGACTAATTAGAAGGTAAAGCACATGGTATCAAAAGTAATATCCTTAAATGGATTAGGGCGTGGTTACAGGACAGGAAACAGCCAGTGAGCATTAATGGCACTAAGCTCATTAGACAACGTCACAAGTGGAGTTCCCCAAGGCTCAGTACTTGGACCATTATTATTTATTATATACATAAACGACATAGATATCGGCATAGACAGCAACATAAGCAAATTTGCTGATGACACTAAAATAGGCGTTATTAAATCTGACGAGGACTCATAAAACTACAGGAAGATCTAAACAAATTTTTCGAATGGTCTGAAAAATAGCAGATGAAATTCAACATGGACAAATGTAAAGCACTCAGTATAGGAGATGTAAACAGAAACCAGATACCAGATGAACAACTATGCCATAGAAATCCGACTGCGAGAGAGATTTTGAATAATGATAAGTGGGAATTAAGCCAAGTAAACAATGTCTTTTGCTCGTAACAAGGCTAATAAAGTACTTGGGTTCATACAAAGTGTGAGTTACAAGACTAGCTATGTCATCCTAAAACTGTATCTTGCTCTTGTGAGACCACACCTGGATTACGCAGTTCAGTTCTGGTCACCGTATTACAGAATGGATATAGAATCCTTGGAAAGAATTCAGAGGAGAATGACAAGACTAATCCCGGGCATAGGAACCTTGAGTATAGAGACAGGTTAAAAGCATCTTAATTTGCACTCCTGGATAGACGTAGAGCGAGGGCGACCTGATAGAGGTGTATAAATGGAAGTCAGGGTTAAACAACGGAGACATTACAAAGGTACTCAAACTAACCAACCAGGAGCGACTCATAACAATGATTTTAAATTAGACAAATTTAGATTTCGGCGTGAAGTGGTAAACACTGGTTTGAAACAGAGTAGTGGATGAATGGAACAAGTTACAAATATCATCATTAACTCGAATACGCTGAAAGCTTCAAACATAGGTTGGATGCTTATATGAGCAATAGGTTGGGTGTAAACAGGACTGCAGTATGAATAATGGCCCGCTGCAGTTTCCTCCATTCTTATGTTCTTATTTTAACCCCAATTGCTCATATAAGCATCCAACTGTTTCAAACCAGTGTTGAAATATAACAGCGCGTATCGTATACCCTGGCCAAGGTACATAAAACAGCCCGCCCACTTGCACCCTCAACGTATTATAAACTCACAAATTCCTGGGCATGAGTTTTGATTGGCTGGTGCAGGTGTGTGAGGAAGAACGAAAGTGTCGGTGTGGTCAGATACACTCACAGCTGTGTGCAGTTGAGCAGGTTCGGACCGCTGTAATAATAATACCCTCAGTGTTTTTACTCAACACATTGAACCAAGGGTGTGAATGAACCAACCTGTGACATAAATGTGTGTGAGTAATAAAACTGATAATGATAATGATTTACGGCTTATTTCTGATAATAGGGTATATATGTAATTGGACCCTCGGTGTACAGGAGACAAAGTGTATTACGTAAGACTGTACTAGCGTGGTGAAGACACTAGTGGTAAAGATAGTTTTTAGATATGTAATCACTGAAATATCTTTAACTAAACATAAGACTATACTTAGGCCATTATATATTGATAAGTTGTTGTTGTTATTGTTAATACGTTCATCTTATTTATCAATCCAAGCATTAATAGCGTCACAAAAGTATAAGGTTCACATAATCAATAATTCTGTCAGCCGTCATATGTAGGTACAAAAAATTATATAAGCTGGACTGTACAGATTTTCAGATTTGCCCCAAGGGGGCTAGTTTATTGGGCACCCTTACATCCTGTGCAAGGTGAAGCCAGAAGCGTTTACAGCGCTCATCTGGGAAGTATGCAAAGTTCATACTTGCCTTTATGACTCTTACATTAAGTACGTAAAGCCTGAAGGGTCATAGGTTTTTCAAGTTACATAAAAGTGAGAGAATGATGAGTGTGTGGGGTAAAGTTCCGGTACATTTCATCTGTTTATACAAAGCGTGGCAGGTCCCTAATAATGTCAAGTGCCAGGCCTGTGACTAGGAGGACGGATAACTGGACTGTACTCTCTCTCTCATATATCTGCAACAGGAATATAATGGCAATAATAATAAAAAATAATAATAATAAAGAGGCATTACAACAGTGACCAGAAAAAGTAACACCGAACAACAAATGCGACCAAACAATAATTGGGTGAAAATTACACTGCTATAATTAACGAGCTGGAAGACTGAAGACCCTCAATAAATTGCGTGAACTATAGGAAGTGTGTGTGTGTGTGTGTGTGAAGGATCTCACTGCTGATAACGTCGCTTATTGTTCTTTCTTCCCCTACACCCAACACACCCACCCACCCCTCCACCACACCCAGCACCACATCTTACAAATTTCGTGACGTAAATGGGCATTGAGTTTGCATTGATCGCCTGGTATACTTGTGCATGTATCACCAATTCTAGGGCAGCTGTGTGTGTGTGTGTGTGTGTGTGTGTGTGTGTGTGTGTGTGTGTGTGTGTGTGTGTGTGAACAGTTACTAAACTTCCTCGCCACTCTATATGTCTTGTTTCTTTGTATTAGCCCTGTCTAATAGACAGTAGTATTTATATATAAATGTAGGGTACACAAGTGTAGCTGGTGTAGGAGGTGACACAAGTTATGGCTGGTGTAGGAGGTGACACAAGTGTAGCTGGTGTAGGAGGTGACACAAGTGTAGCTGGTGTGGGAGGTGACCTGAGGTGTAGCTGGTGTGGGAGGTGACACAAGTGTAGCTGTTGTAGGAGGTGCAAGTGTAGCTGGTGTGGAGGTGACACAAGTGTAGCTGGTGTGGGAGGTGACACAAGTGTGGCTGGTGTGAGGTGACACAAGTGTGGCTGGTGTGGGAGGTGACACTAATTTAGCTGGTGTGGGTGACGCAAGGTGTAGCTGGTGTAGAAGGTGACACAAGTGTAGCTGGTGTGGAGGCGACACAAGTGTGGCTGGTGTGGGAGGTGAACAGTGTAGCTGGTGTGGGTGGTGACAAGTGTGGCTGGTGGAGGTGACACAGGTGTAGCTGGTGTGGGAGGTGACACAAGTGTAGCTGGTGTGGGAGGTGACACAGGGTAGCTGGTGTGGGAGGTGACACAAGTGTAGCTGGTGTAGGAGGTGACACAAGTGTGGCTGGTGTGAGGGTGACCCAAGTGTGGCTGGTGTGGAGGTGACACAAGTGTGGCTGGTGTGGGAGGTGACACTAATTTAGCTGGTGTAGGTGACATGTGTAGCTGGTGTGAGGTGACACAAGTGTGGCTGGTGTGGGGGCGACCGTGTAGCTGGTGTGGAGGTGACACAAGTGTGGCTGGTGTGGTGGTGACACAAGTGTGGCTGGTGTGGGAGGGACACAAGTGTGAGCTGGTGTGGGAGGTGACACAGTGTAGCTGGTGTAGGGTGACACAAGTGTGGCTGGTGTGGGAGGTGACACAAGTGTAGCTGGTGTGGGAGGTGACACTAATTTAGCTGGTGTAGGTGACGCAAGTGTGGCTGGTGTGGGGTGACACAAGTGTAGCTGGTGTGGGAGGTGACACAAGTGTGGCTGGTGTGGGAGGTGACACAAGTGTAGCTGGTGTGAGGAGGTGACACAAGTGTGGCTGGTGTGGGAGGTGACACAAGTGTGGCTGGTGTAGGAGGTGACACTAATTTGGCTTGGGCGCAGTGTGGCTGGTGTGAGGTGACACAAGTGTGGCTGGTGTGGGAGGCGACACAAGTGTGGCTGGTGTGGGAGGTGACACAAGTGTGGCTGGTGTGGGGTGACACAAGTGAGCTGGTGTGGGAGGTGACACTAATTTAGCTGGTGTGGGTGACGCAAGTGTAGCTGGTGTGAAGGTGACACAAGTGTGGCTGGTGTGGGAGGTGACACAAGTGTGGCTGGTGTGGGAAGTGACAAGCGTGGCTGGTGTGGAGGTGACACAAGTGTGGCTGGTGTGGGAGGTGACACAAGTGTGGCTGGTGGGTGACCTAAGTGTAGCTGGTGTGGGGTGACAAGTGTGGTGTGGAGGTGACACAAGTGTGGCTGGTGTGGGAGGTGACACAAGTGTGGCTGGTGTGGGAGGTGACACAAGTGTGGTGGCGTGGAGTGCCACAATGTAGCTGGTGGAGGAGGTGACACAAGTGTAGCTGGTGTAGGAGGTGACACAAGTGTGGCTGGTGTGGGAGGTGACACAAGTGTGGCTGGTGTGGGGTGACAAGTGTGGCTGGTGTAGGAGGTGACACAAGTGTAGCTGGTGTGGAGGTGACACAAGTGTGGCTGGTGTGGGAGCTCACAAGTGTGGGTGGCGTGGGAGGTGACACAAGTGTAGCTGGTGTGGGAGGTGACACAAGTGTGGCTGGTGTGGGAGGGTGACAGTGTGGGTGGCGTGGGAGGTAACACAAGTGTGGCTGGTGTGGGAGGTGACACAAGTGTGGCTGGTGTAGGGTGACACAAGTGTGGCTGGTGTGGGGTGACACAAGTGTAGGTGGCGTGGGAGGTAACACAAGTGTAGCTGGTGTAGGAGGTGACACAAGTGTAGCTGGTGTGGGAGGGTGACCTAAGTGTGGCTGGTGTGGGAGGTGACACAAGTGTGGCTGGTGTGGGAGGTGACAAGTGTGGCTGGTGTGGGAGGTGACACAAGTGTAGCTGGTGGGAGGTGGCACAAGTGTAGCTGGTGTAGAAGGTGCACAAGTGTGGGTGGCGTGGGAGGGTGAACACAAGTGTAGCTGGTGTGGGGTGACACAGTGTAGCTGGTGTGGAGGTGACACAAGTGTGGCTGGTGTGGGAGGTGACACCAGATTAGCGCTGGTGTGCAGGTGACAGATGTAACTGGTGTAGTAGGGTGTAGGAGGTGACAAGTGTAGCTGGTGTAGAGGTAACACAAGTGTAGCTGGTGTAGGGTGACACAAGTGTAACTGGTGTAGGAGGTGTAGCAGGTCATCTCCTATACAGTACGTTAAAGGTTCACACGACTCACTGTACTCTGGCACAATGGCCGACACTACCGTACTGTACTCCCTACAACTCCCACCTTGTGCTAGTCGCGCTTTTGTTACACCGCCATACAGTTGGGTAACCAGAAATTCAGTATGACAGTTGTACAGTCAATATATATTACTGTGCCACATATACAACCAGTCAATCAAATAGTCAGACTATCAATCAGTCAATCAATCGCTAGTTACACAATAAATCTGCTAGTGAGTAAATCAGACAGTCAGTGAGTGAGCCAGCAGTGTGGGCAGGGAACCAGACTAACTTAGTTTTACTGACACACTCAGTTGGCCCGCCACCTGAGCTGTCCTCCTCGCGTGTTGTCATGCTCTCTGCCAGCCACTGCAAATGTCTGCCCTTCCCGGAATATCCACGCATTAGATTTTTTTTTTTTATGCCTGTAATGATTTATGTGTAAAACTGAAAAATACTTCCATTATGGTCATCGTAAGGATATGAATACAAGCTGATGATGATAAGATGATAGTGAAAGTGGGACCCTCCTCTGACCATGGTATATATATATATATATATATATATATATATATATATATATATATATATATATATATATATATATATATATATATATATCAGTACATAGATGGTGTAGTCAACTGTCATTACTCGGACGTGTAGTTGGGTACATTCTGCAGCTTGGTCGACTTGGAGGTCCAACCCAATGGCCGGCGGCAGGATTGAAATCAAAGACTATGGATGGTTTAATTCTGTATTCAACCACATCGCATCTCATTATTATTATTGTTATTATTATTATTATTGTTATTATTATTTATTATTATTATTATTATTATTATTATTATTATTATTATTATTATTATTATTATTATTTGCTACACAGAGGGTTAAATCGTTACCTTTGTGTGTGTGTGTGTGTGTGTTGTTGTTTGTGTGTGTGCGTGTGCGTGAACATATATAACTAAGGAGAGGATTAGATCATGACTCAGAACAAAGCGATTTCACTGTCAAAGAAACTAAGGCTAAAGATCAAGATAGGTCAAACAGCGAACCAACACCGAGACCATCACATCCAGCGTGGGTGAACTGTCAGTGTTGAATTTGGGTAATCTTAAGTAAAAGGTCATGACGATTTTTATTATTATTATTATTATTATTAGTAGTAGTAGTAGTAGTAGCCGACAACAGTTGAATATATTTACTACGAGGCAACAGTCACTGAATAAGAACATAAGAAAATAAGGAGTCTGCAATAGGCCGTTGGCCTGTGCATAGCAGCTCCTGGTGAGAGTTACTACCCTCTCTATCATCCATGGAATCTATCTAGCCGCATAGATCTGTCCTCAACACACTAGGGTAGCTACTTATGTATTAGGATAGTTAATTTTAAGGTGTTAAAGGAATATCCTTCCTTCCTTAGGCTTTAGTAAAGCCCTTTATTTTATACTGTATATACTTGTCACACTTGCCAGATGCTTCCTGGTGTCATTGTACAGAATTACCTAGTGACAGCACTAGGATCCCTTCCTCTTTCAAGGAATATACAATTGAAATTGAAATTGATTTAGTGTAATGGCGGCGAAGGTGTGGCTATTGGGGAGGCTGGAGTCCACGTAAAAAAAAGTAGTAGTAGTAGTGGTATTTATTTGTATTATTGATATTTTATAATATCATAAACAACAACTCAGAGAACAATGTTTACAAGAATAACAGCAGCAACAACAGTAGACAGGATAACAACACAACAATAGGTGCAATATAAACAGCATTGCGGTGTTTGTAAACAGAAGGTTAGTGGGTGTTCACGAGCAACAGGGGACGTGTCTGGGGAGAGAGGAGACAAGCCCTAAGCATGGAGTGTAGGTACATCTGGCGTCTCTGTTGGGGACATGCCTGAGAGATAGATTATATCTGGAGGAAACTACGAATATCACGAACGAGTCTGAAAGTTGTCAACAGTATCTGGCAACTCTTGTGAGAGATTAAAGCCTAGTGTGAGGGTAACTTAATGCCAAGTGTCTCTTTTAATTTACTCTATTACATAAACATAAGAAAATAAAGTCTGCAATAGGCCGGTTGGCCTGTGCATGGCAGCTCCTGTCGAGAGTTACTACCACTCTCTATCATCCATGAATCTATCTAGCCTCCTTTGAAACTTTCCAGAGTTCCACACTTACTACAAAGTTGTAAGCGTTCCTCGTCCACCACCCTATTTGGAAACCAGTTTCTTCCTATCTCCTCCTAAACCTAAACTTATCAACGAATCCGTTGCCGAATCCTATCCTGCTCGGATATTATAAGAACTTATCTATATCCTTTATTGATTCCTTTCACCCACTTAAATACTTCTATCATATCTCCCCACCTCTTCGTCTTTCTAGGAATGCAAGTTAAGTTTCTTTAACCTATCCTGATATGGAAGGTTTCTAAGTCCCGGAATCAATTTTGTCATTCTTCGCTGCACCGACTCTGGAATTTATATCCATTCTATAATAGGGGCACCAGAACTGAACCGCATAATCGAGTGCGGCCTGACTAGCGCAAGATATAGTTGCAATAAGACCTCTGCACTCTTGTTACTTACACTTCTAGATATAAAACCCAATACTCTGGTTGCCTTATTTCGAACATTAACGCACTGTTTTCTAGGCCGTAGGTCCGGGCTTACAAGTACCCATAGGTCTCTTTCACAAGTCGACTTCTCCAGGTTGATGTTGTTAAGGCTGTATACATTATAAGTATTTGTTCTTCCAATAATAAGTATGCTACACTTGCTGGTGTTGAATTTCATTGCCATTTCAGACCACCTCTGCAGTTTATTTAGATCCTCCTGTAATGCATTTGCATCCTGCCCTGAATTAATTTGCGGCCCTCAAGCTTCACTGCACTAACAACCCACTTCACCTTGTAGCACCCAGCCACTCTTATAATGTATAAGCAAACCAAGCGCCATATAGGTAATAGGCAGCTATCAAACAGGAAGCACTACCGCCTGGGAAGATATTGGAAGCATAATGTGTTGTCTAATGGTGAACCCTGCTGCCATATGGCATCACGAAAATTGTGACCAAGTCCCCAGGTTGCTCATCTGACTTTCTGCCTCATTTAATTGCAGGGTCTCAATTGTTTCTCTCACTATTGACAACACAACATACATATACTTCATCGTTTCTCCTATAGATTTAGTTTTTATCTAGTTATTTATGGTTATGATTATTATAATTTTATTTATTTATTTATTTTTTATATTATTACTATTATTATTATATTTTCGCCCCCCCTCAGGCCTGATGTAGGTCAGTGACCTGTGCCCGGAGTGGGCTAATCTCTGTAAAAAAAATATAAATATATTTACATTTCTACTTAAATAACTAACCAAAAACTGTCGAGTCTATTTATTAATTTATTTGTTTCTTTTGTTTTACTCTCTCTCTCCCGACGTGATGGAATTCGTGATCTCTGGTTTTAAGATCTTTTTCTCTGAAAATGAGTTTGTAGATAATTAACAAGATCATCTCCCAAAATTTATCAGAGTGTGGGGAAAATGTTCATGAAATTTGCTTCCATTCAGCGCCCCCCCCTCCCTCCCTCACAGGAAGACAACCCTCGACACTTGTATCTCGGTTGCAGGTCCAACGGACCCAAGACATCATAGACTAACCTTACCTACCACTAGGTTAGGGACCTCTTGATTACCACAGATGCTCCTAAGGAGAAATGAGCAATAATCTGAAGAAAACAAATTAAGCGAGATAGTAGTGACTAGTAACGATGTTAATAAGCAAATAGACAAACTGAAGCCCTAATAAGTCACCTGGTCCCGATGAGATATTTACCAAAGTATTAAAGAATGTAAGGAAGAGCTTAGTATGCCTTAGCAAAAGTTGTTTAACATGTCATTAAAACAGGTGCAGTACAAGAATCCTGAGAGGATAGCCAATGTAATACCAAATTTCAAAAGGAGGATAGGTCACTATCCTCAAACTACCATAATCAGTCTAACATCAATAGTAGGCAAATTACTGGTAGTCATTTCAAACTCTTGAAACCCCCGGAAGCTTCCAAACTTTATTCTTCTCCTTGATCAAGTTTAACATGGCTACAAACAGGCATTCATGTCTAACTAATCTTAACATTCTTTTCATCAGTTTTTCGAATCAATTGGACGAAGGGCACAATTATGATGTGGTATATCTCGACTTCTTAAAGCCTTCGACAAGTCCCCGAAAGACTAAACAAAGGTAGAAGCGCATGGCATCAAGGTTATATCCTTAAATGGATTAGGGCGTGGGTACGGGACAGGAAACAACCAGTGAGTGAAATAAGCAACAACTAAATCGCATTGGAGCAACATCATAGTAGATTCCCCAAGGCTCAATATGGACCATTATTGTTTATTATATACATGACATAGATATCGGCATAGACAGCAACATAAGTAAATTTGCTGATGACACTAAAATAGGACGTGTAATTAAATTTGCACGAGGACTGTGCAAAACTACAGGAGATCTAAACAATTTTCGAATGGTTGGAAAAATAACAGATGAAATTATTAATGGACAAATGTACTCGTATTAAGATAACAAGGAAACCAGTTACCAGATGAACAACGATGCCGTGGAATCCGACTGCTAGAGATTTAGGAATAATGATAAGTAGGAATCTTAATAGAAGTAAACAATGTGTTTTGCTTCGTAACAAAGGCTAATAAAAGTACTTGGGTTCATACAAGAGTGTTAGTTACAAACTAGCGGATTATCTTAAAATTATATGTAGCTCGTGTGAAGGACCTCACCTGGATTACGCAGTTCAGTTCTGGTCACCGTATTACAGAATGGATATAAGATCCTTGGAAAGAATCAGAGGAGAATGACAAGACTAATCCGGGCATTAGGAACCTTGAGTACAGACACAGGGGTTAAAGCATCCTAATTTGCACTCCCTCGAGATGTAAAGTGAGGGCGACATGATAGAATGTATAAATGGAAGTCAGGGTTAAACAAAGGGGACATTCAAAAGGCCAAACTATCAACCAGAGCGACTCGTAACAATGGTTTTAAATTAGACAAATTTAGATTTCGGCGTGAAGTGGGTAAACACTGGTTTGAAACAAAATAGTGGATGAATTGAACAAGTTGCAAATATCATCATTATTAACTCGAATACGCCTAATGCTTCAAACATAGGTTGGATGCTTATATAAAACCAATAGGGTTGGGTATAAACAGGACTGCGGTAAACACTGGTTTGGAAACAAGTAGTGGATGAATGGAACAAGTTACCAAATATCATCATTAACTCGAATATGCTGGATAGCTTCAAACATAGGTTGGATGCTTATATGAGCAATAGGGGTTGGGTATAAACAGGACTGCCCAGTATGGGTCAATAGGCCCGCTGCAGTTTCCTCCATTCCTATATTCTTATGTTCTTATGCTAGTGTCATTCCCTAAGATATGCTAGATCGTATGTGTTACACCCCATTTACCCATGGTGTCGATACAATACTCCCTCATATCGATCCTGATGTCTTTCTACAAAACTCACTGGGTTACACCAACCCCAACTGTAACTATTACTTCCTGACTCCCCCGACTTT
Source organism: Homarus americanus (assembly GCF_018991925.1). Lineage (NCBI taxonomy): Eukaryota > Metazoa > Arthropoda > Malacostraca > Decapoda > Nephropidae > Homarus > Homarus americanus. The sequence goes on from NW_024738221.1 coordinate 11,800, forward strand.
AGTTCTAGTCTCCTACTACCTCATTCCTTCTCCTTGATTAACTATAACATCAGCAGTATTCCCCTTCATCTAGATACCTTTTTAGATTAGTGTTTATCTTCTATTGCCCACAAATTTGATGTACTTGGATTCTGTGAGACCAAACTCACTAACGATATTGACCATTATAATTCCTAATTATAATAGACACTGCGTCAACACGTCACGACACAGTGGTGGTGTCGCCCTATATGTTGATATCAAGTATAACACTTTTGTAAGAGATGATTTAAAGGTTCAGGAGGAGTACGTGGAGAGTGTTTTCATTGAATTACGTAACGACACACGAAATATCCTAGTAGGAGTAATCTACAGAAGACCCCACACTAATGTAAGAAATTTTCTTGATAAATTTTCGGAGCTTATCACTATCATAAGTTCAGAGAGGAAACATTGCTACATTACAGGAGATTTCAACCTTGATCTATTAAAATCAGAAACCGACACCTCAGTATTAGACCTTCTTGCTACCTGTCATTCTAAACTCTTCTTCAACACTATAACCAAACCCACTAGAGTAACTGCCACCTCTGCCACTGTGATAGATCATATCTGGACTAACAACACTCCTAACAATCTTGCAAGTGGAATTATTTAGAACAATATCTCAGATCACTTCCCAGTTTTTGCCATGTATAAAAGAGCCACAAGACCACACAAACACACATAGAGCCGGCTTTGCAATTGGAATATATAAAGAAAAAGAGATCATAGTGTCAAACAAGCAAAGGCTGAACAACTGGGCCAGCACAACACAAACTGAACTAACTGGAATCTACTTAGCTACAGACTATTTTAAAGAAAATGGAGGTGGGGTGATGTTCTGTGACTCTCAAAGTGCTTTGAAATCAATGAACAGCCCGTCAGGTTCTATGTCTAAAGTTGTATTTGATATTAAAAGAAATGTGATAACTGCCAATAAGAACAACTCTCGTATCGAACTTGTGTGGATTCCGTCCCAAGTTGGAAATAGGTATCATGACCGTGCTGATAGACTAGCCAATGAGGCATGTAAGAAAGAAAATGTTGACCGTGACCTTGGCCTGTCCAATGCTGTACTTAAAAACATTCAAGTCAGAATCATGAACTCTGATCTGGAAGAACTGAGAAATGTTGAGAGACCTGGCAGTTGTAGCATTAGTAAATATGACAAATTTAGTGACGAGAGGTACCGGTATGGCCAGCATAAGGACAGAACCAGACAATGTGATGTAGTCGTGGCGAGAATTAGGCAAGGATACAGACACATCTGGCAAGTTAGTAACGCTGTACCCGTACCGGAACACTCAGCATGTAAACTTTATGATAAACCTTTAAAGCATACACTTGAACACTATATTATTGAATGTGGCTTATTGTATCATGAACTTTGTAATTACTACATTGAATCGGGGGTGCTTGAGGACATTCTTGCTGTTTACCCCAAATTTGCTAGCCCACACTAATTAGTCTTCAATTAGAATATGACGTCCAATGTATATGAATCACTGTCTTGCAGGCAGTGAACAGTGACATCATCCACATGATTCTGACAGTATATATACTATTAATGAATATGATGTATTTCTTTGTGTATGAACCTCTGTCCTGCGTGGGTTGATGTCGCTGTTCATTGCCATGCAGGACAGAGGTTCGTACACAAAGAAATAACAGTATATTTAGGTCAGAGTCATGTGGGTGATGCTATTACCAAGTCACCCATCCCAGTCCAACTTCGTCACAGCCCTGCAGAATATGCTGACATATTATTAGACCAATGGTCTAGTGTGTCACAAATCACTTCCCTGCCTCCTGACATACAGCAATATTTTAAAACCACACACATTAATAGGGGTTTCAATATTGAAATAGCCTGCTCCTCACCAGACCTTACCGACCAGTTTCCTATAACGCACCACGAACTAACAACAGCAGTAATAAAAGGTGAATCATCCTCCCCTGGTGAGGATGGCATAACCTATAACACCCTGAGATTGTTAAATGAGGTCCCTAACCACCCACTGCTTGACCTGTATCAAATGAGCCTCACACGGGGTATTCTGCCTAAGACATGGACTCATGGAAACATAGTACTAATCCCTAAAGCTAACTCTCCAAACTTCAGGCCAATTTCACTCACATCCTGTATGTGTAAAGTCCTTGAAAAAGTTGTTCTGAACCGTCTCATGTTTCAAGTCAAAGACAAACTGGCCCCTAATCTGTATGGATTCATGCCCGGGCGCAGCACACAGACATGCTTTGCAGAATATCTTGTTCACTCAGGAGATAAGACACAAACAGCCTTCATAGACCTTAAATCAGCCTTTGATGTAGCTAATAGAGACATTATACTTGAGCAACTAGTTAATTTTGGCATCCAAGGTAACCTCCTGACATGGATAAAGGGTTATCTGTCCAACATGTATGCCAATGTTCTGTTTAGGAGAGCCAAAAGTACCAGAATGAGAGCATTTGAGCTTGGCACACCTCAGGGAGGAGAGTTAGTCCTATGCTATTTAATATACTGTTGCACAAGCTTATTGCTGACATTCCAGTTCAGCCAAACGAGGCTGTAATATGCTATGCTGATGATATCTGCATTATGACACAGACCAAGCTCAGGCTCCAAGCCTTCCAGGATGTATTTGCTCAGAGGACTGTGGAATGTGGTCTCATAATATCTGTTGACAAGACGCCTACCCAAGCTGACACACACACACACACACACACACAGGGGCCTCCCACACTGACACACACATAGGTGCCTCCCACAGTGACACACACACACACAGATGCCACCTACACAGACACACACACAGGTGCCTCCCCACACACACACACACACACACACAAATAGGTGCTTCCCACACTAACACACACACACACACAGGTTCCTTCACACTGACACATACAAGTGCCTCCCACACTGACACACACACACACGGTGTCTCCCACACACTGACACACACACACACAGGTGTCACCCACACTGACACACACACACACCACATTGAAACAATACAGACGCCTCCCACGCACACACACACACAGGTGCCTCCCACACTGACACACACACAGGTGCCTCCCACGCTGACACACACACACCACATTGAAACAATACAGACGCCTCCCACACTGACACACACACACTGGTGCATCCCACACTGACCACACACAGGTGCCTCCCACACACTGACCACACACAGGGTGCCTCCCACACTGACACACACACACCACATTGAAACAACACAGACGCCTCCACACTGACACACACACACGGGTGCATCCCACACACACACACACAGGTGCCTCCCACACTGACACACACACCACCATTGAAACAATACAGACGCCTCCCACACTGACACACACACACACTGGTGCATCCCACTGACACACACACAGGTGCCTCCCACACACTGACACACACACCATTGAAACAACACAGACGCCTCCCACACTGACACACACACACAGGTGCCTCCCACACTGACACACACACAGACGCCTCCCACACTGACACACACACACTGGTGCATCCCACACTGACACACACACAGGTGCCTCCCACACTGACACACACACACACACCACATTGAAACAACACAGGTGCCTCCCACACACACTGACACACACACAGGTGCTTCCCACACTGACACACACACACCACATAGAAACATACAGAGCCTCCCACACTGACACACACACACAGGTGCCTCACACTGACACACACACAGGTGTCTCCCCACACTGACACACACACAGGTGTCTCCCACACTGACACACACACACAGGTGTCTCCCACACTGACACACACAGGTGTCTCACACTGACACACACACATGTGTCTCCCACACTGACACACACACACAGGTGCCTCCCACACTGACACACACACAGGTGTCTCCCACACACCAGACACACACAAACAGGTGTCTCCCACACTGACACACACACAGGTGTCTCCCACACTGACACACACACACACAGGTGTCTCCCACTGACACACAAGATGTCTCCCACTGACACACACACAGGTGTCTCCCACACTGACACACAGGTGTCTCCCACACTGACACACAGGTGCCTCACACTGACACACACACAGGTGTCTCCACACTGACACACACACAGGTGTCTCCCACACTGACACACACACAGGTGTCTCCCACACACTGACACACACACAGGTGTCTCCCACACTGACACACACACAGGTGTCTCCCACACTGACACACACAGGTGCCTCCCACACTGACACACACACACAGGTGTCTCCCCACACTGACACACACAGGTGCCTCCACACTGACACACACACAGGTGTCTCCCACACTGACACACAGGTGCCTCCCACACTGACACACACACACCACATTGAAACAACACAGACGCCTCCACACTGACACACACACACACAGGTGCATCCCACACTGACACACACACAGACGCCTCCCACGCTGACACACACACACCACATTGAAACAACACAGACGCCTCCCACACTGACACACACACACACAGGTGCCTCCCACACTGACACACACACACCACATTGAAACAACACAGACGCCTCTCCCACTGACACACACACAGACGCCTCCCACGCAACACACACACACACACACACACACACACACACACACACACACGGGCGTCCTTGCACACTGACACACACATGGGTGCCTCCCACACTGACACACACACACACCACATGGAAACAACACAGACGCCTCCCACTGACAAACACACACACACACACACAGGCGTCCTTGCACACTGACACACACACAGGTGCCTCCCACACTGACACACACACACCACATGGAAACAACACAGACGCCTCCCACACACTGACAAACACACACACACACACACACACACACACACACACACACACACACACACACACACACACACACACACAGGGCGTCTTGCACACTGACACACACATGGGTGCCTCCCACACTCACACACATACACACATGGGTGCCTCCCACATAACACACACACACACACACACAGGCGTCCTGCACTGACACACACATGGGTGCCTCCCACACTGAAACACACATGGGTGCCTCAACACTGCCCTCACACACGCGTGCCTCCCAAACTGATACACACATGGGTGCCTCCCACACTGACACACACAAATAGGTGCCTCCCACACTGACACACTCATGGGTGACTTCACTGATACACACACACACACACACACACACACTAACACACATGGGTGCCTCCCACACTGACACACACACGGGCGTCCTCCCCAGTGACACACGTGCGTGTGCCACCCTAATGACACACACACACAGGTGGTTTCACACTAACACACTCATGGTTTGCTTCCCACACACTAACACACACACACACACACACACACACACACACACACACACACACACACACACACACACACAGGTGCCTCCTACACTGACACACACACACACACACGTGCCTCCCACACTGACACTCCTAAACACACACACACACACAGTGTCCTCACACTGTCACATACACACACAACACACACACACACTCACACACACACACACACACACACACACATGGGTGCCTCAAAACTGACACACACACACACAGGAGACTACCACTGACACACACACACACACACACACACACACAGGTGCTTCCCACACTGATACACACACACAGATAC
>NW_024738222.1:0-8947 GCF_018991925.1 Homarus americanus
ATTACCTACAATGATTACCTATGACAAAAAAGGTAATTCGATTATCAATTAAGCTACTCTTTTTCACAATACTTACGAGATTAATTATCATATAAATGCTATCATCAAAGTATAATTCGAAGCAAATTATTCCTCAAGTGTGTCGATTATAGGTTACCAGGTGTTATACTTATTAGTACAGTAGAGACAGGTAATTATGGCCAGGTTAACGAGACTTTGTTTAATATTATTATTATTTAAAGTTGTTTATTGGTTAATTTGGGTTAGAAGTTTATTTAAGTCTCAGTCTCTCTCTCTCTCTCTCTCTCTCTCTCTCTCTCTCTCTCTCTCTGTTGGATATATCCGAAAGCGTCAGCTGGATTAATACCAATAATCCAGACGAACTACAAAGGCGATTATGTTAAAAGGTGGAACAGCGTCATAAGTGATTGAGTTGTTCGTTGCCTAAAAGCCATATTTAACAGGTTTAGATTATTTAAATACTTCTTAAATTCCTCCTGAAACAAGTACAAATTACAGGTGGATCTAACAACTGGTGGTATGGTTAATATTTTTTTTTCTTGTTTTTGTTTTTTTTTTGTTTTTTTTTATTTTTTTTTTACTATATGTGTTGTCAGGTGTATGATTAGTGGTACTTTGATACAGGTAAGGTGAGGTCAGGTCAAAATGTCAAGTCAGGTCAAATCATCACTGGTGCTTGTTAATAGGTAGGTTTGTTGATTTGGTGTTATACTGTATAAATAAGATGGTAAAGTATATTTGTCTGTCTGTCTGTCTGTCTGTCTGTCTCATTCTGTCTGTTTCTGTCTGTTTCGTCTTTATATATCTATGTTAATTATCAACTTATCTACAGTATATCTTTACGTATCTTCCCAATAGTCTTATTAATAGAGACACTGATAACTACACTAACCTATATATGTTATACTGTTGGTCAGTGAAGCATTATAGTGAAACAGTCTCACTAATTCCACCTTTTTCTCCCTCCTTCGCCGCCTCCTCCTCCTTCGGCAGCCAACACCTGGAGGTAGTGGACGCTAGGGTGTCTTGGTGTCCCTTCAGTCTCCGGCATGAGGACATCTGCAAGGAGCTACCACCTGCTGGGGTCCTACACACGATGTCCCTAGTGACTCGTGAAGGAGGGAATGATGTGGTGAAGGGCGCAGTCAGCGTAAGGATCCTTCACCTCAGTTCTGCTTCATGTCAAGAGATGCTGCTGTGTCGTTTAGGCAGAACATTTTTTTTAAAGAATTGTGTGACGAAAGTTCTCAATTTCTCACTTTTTTTTTACTTATCTTCAGATGATAACAGTGTGGCAAGCGACGTATAAGTTATATTAGCTGTTATCTCAAGGACCCAGACGCCCTATAACATACCCACCTGTCTAATGATAACAGGTGTCTGTCTACCGATTATACAGTCTATCGAACAACAGTACTCCCTGTCTAAACGACGATAGGTGTCTGTTTAACAGGTACAAATACCTTTCTAACGAGAATGGTGGCTGATAACGACAGGGGTCACCAAGCTAACGAAGGTAGACACTGTCGTGCTGGCAACCTCTCCAATCTACAAGCTCAAGTCCCAGAGGAGGTTGGAGGACGAGCCAGCCAGCCAGCCAGCCAGCCAGCCAGCCAGCCAATAGTAACAAGTCCAGTGGATGACACACATAAACACACAACTCCCCCCCCCCTGCTGGTGCCACCCCACCTCCCCCTCTTCCACCACTCTTGACCTGTGACTATAGGTGCCTCAACACTTGGCACCTGACACTCTAACCTTCGCTAAACGGATAATTTGAAGGATAATAATGGAGTTTTTAAAAGAAAGTTATTCAGTGTCTTTTTTTTCTCTCTCTAGTAAAACTCTTTTTTTTTTTTTTGCTTGTGTGTCTATTTGACTTCCGTGTCTGACTCACCTGTGTTATATAAACCTTTTAACTAAGATGCCAAAGGAATTACCTATAAGAAAAAAAATATTACTAACTACAACAGAGACAAGAACAACAATAAAGAAAAAACAAAAAAGACAATAAAATTAAAACCAAAACACTGGATCACCCATACTTAGTGGCCGCCATAACCAGAGTGACTAATCTTCCATAAAGTTTGTATACATATTTTAGATCACGTGTTGAACTGTGATCTTCTGACGGAAATATGACTCGCTAACTTGAGATGTGACCGAGTGTCCTTATGCTGACATTAAAGTGGTCAGAGGAGCATCTCTCATGGTCGGGGGCCCTGTTTAGCATGGTCGAGGCCCTTGTGGTGTTTATCATGGTCGGGGGCCCTGTTCGTCATGGTCGGGGCCCTGTTTATCATGGTGGGGGCCTGTTAATCATGTTGGGGGCCTGTTAATCATGGTTGGGGGCCTGTTCATCATGGTCGGGGCCCTTTTTATCATGGTCGGGGCCCTGTTTATCATGGTTGGGGGCCTGTTCATCATGGTCGAGGCCCCTGTGGTGTTTATCATGGTGGGGGCCTGTTTATCATGGTCGACAGCCAGCGTTTCTTCTCATGGTAGGTGAAACTAACGCCTCCTTTGATGGTCGATAGCCCATGGCCTTCCTTCACGTCGACTTCCAAGGCCAGTCTGTCCTTAAACAGGCGAAACTAACATATCCTACCTGAATTGTAAACATATGCCGTCTAGGCATACCCAACACATAATACATCATGCCGGTTCCGTGCAACACGCAATACATGTCGACACGCCCAACACCTTAATACCGCCAGCGGGTCGACACACCCAACACACCAGCCACCGGTCTGACACAACACACCTTAATACATATCCTTCTTGGTCGACACACCCAACACACCTTAATACATATCCTTCTTGGTCGACACACCCAACACACCTTAATACATATCCTTCTTGGTCGACACACCCAACACACCTTAATACATATCCTTCTTGGTCGACACACCCAACACACCTTAATACATATCCTTCTTGGTCGACACACCCAACACACCTTAGTACATATCCTTCTTGGTCGACACACCCAACACACCTTAATCCATATCCTTCTTGGTCGACACACCCAACACACCTTAATACATATCCTTCTTGGTCGACACACCCAACGCACCTTTTTTAACTATCTTCCTATTCTTGAACTAATCTTTACAATCAAACATTTAACAATTTCACTAAGAAACTTCAACAAACTTTCAAGTACTTTTTTTTTCTATTATAATTTTGTTGTTCTCGTATTATAACCTCCAAAGCTTCTTTATTTACACCTTCTCCCTCCTCAGACGCAGCATGACTGAATACTGAGCCGTCATCAAATTCGTACACACTTTAGACAGTTTGAACCTTCGTGAAATCATAATCTAATAGCTTTCTGGGATTTGCTTCTGAAAAATTTTGCTTTATCTCGCCTTAAGAATTCAATTTATAGAAGTTTCGAATGAGTATTTATCTGTCCAGGGCTGATTACTGCGTCTCTCTCTCTCTCTCTCTCTCTCTCTCTCTCTCTCTCTCTCTCTCTCTCTCTCTCTCACTCTCAGAAAGTCATGTCACCTCAATATTGAACTGATAGCATCACTGTTTTTCACTGCTGAGTCAACTAGTTTGTAAACAGATGTGAATAAATGGTGATAGAGATGATGATGGTGATGATGATGATGATGATGGTGATGATGATGATGATGATGATGATGATGAAAAACAAGAAGAAAAACAAAATGAAGATCCAAAAGAAAAAAAAACTGAAAATCAAAACACACATCTAATCCTATATATATAAATATATACTTTAGAATATAAAAATTTCATCAATGTAAATTTATTCTTTAAAAAAAATAATCCCCTTTTTTTAGAAACCTTCGAATAATTATTTTTCCTTCAGTTATAATCTCTTAATAAACGATGTAAATAAAGTTAAATATTTATTTCTTCATAATTAACACTAAATAACGCACCAATACCGTATCCTATCACACTGTAAGGTTATTTTAGAACAAATTTTTAATCTGTTTACGTTTTGTGGAATATATCTCCCCCCCCCCGCCTGTTTTGGTCTTGTATACAGCGGGTTATTAACGTGTATCATACAAGCTTTGATCTTAGTGATAACAGGTGACCAGAGAAGCAATAAATGTTGTTAAAAATGATCAATAATAAAAGTAGGAAATTTGAGTCTATTGTTTTTATTGTGTGTGTCCTTATACATACATACATATACTTTATCCCTCTCATGTACTCAGTGCCAAGATGACCTGACCTCAAGAATCCATTATTCACCTCATTATAATTAGGTCAAGGTAAATTAAGACCAACATCCACACAGGTAAGTTAATGAGAGTTAATGAGATCGACTCCTATCTGTTGATTATGGTAAATAAATAATGTCCTAACTGGTTAATGCCCTAATTTGCATCTCTACCTGAAGATGTGAGAAAGTATATAACTGATTCTCTTAATAACGACATAAAGGTGGATTCTAAGAGGTCAATGAACACAAGCTACACCTTAATTAGACAGGTGAGAATATATATCTACCTGTGTTACCTTTATGAATGGTTAATGGGGTTAATATCGAATAGAAAAAAAAACACAAAAGGAATCGTTGTCATTATTCCTAGTTAATGGTAAAATAAACGTACAATTCTTGGAGATAATATTGACAAAGAGAATGAAACTATCTCTCAAGTGGTTATAAAAGAGAGATAAGATTCTAGTCAGTATCTCGCTCTCTTTAAATGAATAATGTCTCTCATAAGCAAGACATGAATCAGACGTAACTACCCTGTGATGATATTAACAAGCGATAATTAACTCCGGGTAGCCAAGTCTTTTTCTTAAATATTTATATCAATCAAGTACTGTTTTAGTACTTGAACGACAGAAGACTTCATTTTAAGGTATAATTAAGCTCTTATTATGTCTAACTTATTTCTGTAAACTTACAAATTATTATATACAGTACATAATTCTTTAATTTTTACTATTTAATTTAACTCCTCATTTAACTCTATCCTAATCAACAATAATTAACTCATATATTCTTATTAATTATCAAGCAATCATCATTTTAAAATTATATTGTTAATTAAAACTGAAACATAAACACAAATTAAGGACATACAAACATACGCTTCTCTTAGTGTAAACATAACAAGTTCCCATGTTGAAGAATTACACCAACATCAGAGACCATGTTAAAAAGCCTAAAATATTTTAAATACGATCATTAATTCCTATAATTAGTTAAGAGTAATAATTAGCTTTATATGTGGAGAATAAAAGTATATTGTAGAGTGTTCCTTGGTCATTACTTTACCAATAGGTGTTGGGTATATGTGAGTGGAGGGCGGGCAGGCAGAGTAAGTGAAACGTGGCAGCCTGGGACTGTTGAGTTTTATAGCCTGGGTCCCGGGTTGGTTGGTGATGGGTGATGCATCTCTCTCTCTCTCTCTCTCTCTCTCTCTCTCTCTCTCTTTCTCTCCTTGTACGTGTGTTTGTGTGTGTGTGTGTATGTGACATCCAAGGACAGTCTTAGTACCTAATTATGTATCCAGTTAAAGACTTGAGGAATACGACCACGGGATTACTACCACTACCACCACCACCACCACCTTCCCTCTCCCAAAGACTACCACCACCTCAACCAAATACTACCACTACCACCTCCTTCTCTCAACCATCCCTCGGCTAATCCCTAAGTAATTTCCTACATTACCCAGTTACCACGAGTAAATTTGGTAATGTTTTAGTTTAAAGTATTAAGTAAGATCTTCTATCATTTGCTTTTTTTACGGTTTAAGATGATTACGAGGAAGATTGTGATGGATAGTGTAGTTGGTGATTTGGGGTTAACTGGAGATGTTGATGTGTTGTGGGATTTGGGGGGATTTATGGGGGTTTTATGGGGTTTTGTGGGATTTAGGGGATTTAGGTGCTGGATTTGGTTCGAATTGTGAAGGGATTTTCTTTCTTCGTTTTGAGTTTTATTTTGTCTTCATTATGTGAGGACTTTCCCAATGGATTTTTTTATTTATTTTTTTTTATTTGCTTCATTAACAATGTTTCCTTCGATAGATTTTCCAAATTTCTTCACGAGCTAAGAATTTCTCACTGGATTTTAAATTTCATCATACCATACGTGTCTAGATTCACATTCCCAAATAATTTCAGAAGAAAATCTTCCACTTGTATATAATTTCTTCTTGTTTATTTCAGGTTTACGTAAAAGATTTGTCCTCAGTACATATATTTCGCTCTATCTTGTTTAAGCTTACACAAACATACTGTATCTTAACTCAATAAAGCTTTCCTACTTTGTTGTTTGTCCTGGAGGAGGGAAAGAATATCCAGCCAGCTTAAAATTATTGTCGACCCACAACACAGGGATCTAGTTAAGCTGACATAAAGGGAGTAGAGAGAGAGAGAGAGAGAGAGAGAGAGAGAGAGAGAGAGAAATTGTATGGGCAAAAATAAATATTCACGCCTTTCTCTCTCTCTCTCTCTCTCTCTCACCTGGCTATACCTTGTGTCTGGTAGTAATTTACAACTCTGTCTTACTACAAACAATTAGTACTCAAAATCGTCACAAACAGTACTCAAGACCACAAAAAGTATTCAAGTCGCCCCAAACAGTACTCAAATTACCACAAACAGTACTCACATCACCACAAGCACAAACACCTACAGTCCCTTGTGCTTCCTCCTGCATTAACATAAAAAAGTTCGGATTTCTTTAATGATGACAATAAATTACCAAAGTTTATTTCCTTGGTTCTTCTGCCTCAATGTACAGCCTTTGTTTGTTGAAGTTTAACTGAGTTGTGGGGAGGGGTGTGGGGAGGGGTGTGGGGAGGGAGGGGAGTGTGGTGTGGTAAAGTTTACTGTGGGGAGTTTACTGTGGTGAATATTGCTTTAACCAACCATTACAAACCACAGCTGTAAACCATTTCAAACTACAACTGTAAACCATTTCAATCCACAGCTGTAAATCATTTCAAACCACAGCTGTAAACCATTACAAACCACAGCTGTAAACGCCCAAAATACTGGTTTACACCTAAACAAAACCACACACACACATTTACACTTTATTACAACTCAAACACTTTACAACAACAGCGGCTTGACCTGAATCCCGTAGAAGATAAATTACTCTTTTAAAACAACGGATACAAAAAGCATTCTCGATACTAACATTCAACCGGACACGATTACTCGAGTGTGACAAATGTTTATATTGTCACAGAGAGCTATCGTACTCAAGTGGATGTATTTAGACAGACAAACACTTAATTCAGATACTAATAAGAGCCCTACATTCATACAATCATACTTATACAGTCAAATATAAGTTGTAGTATGAGTATTGGATCCAAACAAACATGTATACAGTCAAACACCAAACAGCATCCACGTCAATAATTCCCCCAAAAAACACATTTATAATAGGGTAGAGGAAGTTATATAAACACCTTCACGTTTATATAACCTGGAGTTAATGATTAGTGTAGTGGGTAAGAAATCCAAGATGGCCGACAGAGATGCTTTCGCTTTAAAATTCTTCCCGTCGTCATATATATTGTTAATAAATAATTTGAATACCATTTTAATTTTGTTTTATTAAATTTTATAAGAATTCTATGTTTTTTAATATATTTTATTGATATATGAACCTAAAATGGCCTCCGGTTAGATGTTATTGACAATATTTTATCATAGTGAAAAATAACCGAATGTATTAGTTAAAATTTATGAAATTAAGAATTACAAAATGAATTTGTGTGATTTTTGTCCACTTGTGATAATGAAAAATAATATCTAAAAATAAAATATATTGAATACAGAAATAAAATTAAAAATATAAAATGAAAAATAGAAACTTACTAAATATATATATAATAATGATTTACTGAAATACTGTGATAGATATTGGTTATGTTATTAGAGTATGAGTTGCCTTAAGGTACTTGAGATTAATTGATGTTTTAAAATCAATTGAAGGAAAAGGCCCTTTGCATGATTAATACACACATACACACTATAACATACATACTGTGCACACACAAACATAAAATAACATACACACACAGACACACACAGACACACACACACACACACACACCTTTCCCATATGTTACCTAATCCTCTCCCCCCACTATGTCACACAATACTCTCTTCCTATCCACCCACACCCTACCCCCCCCACCCTCCTACCCTCACCCTGTCCTCCCCCGACCCCACCCTACTCCCCCCTATCCACCCCGTAACTACATGTGATCTACGCCAGTCTACTTGAACACTACATTATTGAATGTGACACTGTCAAAGACTTCAGGCCACCTGACTTACTGTATCTTGAACTATGTAATTACTTCATTGAATCAGGTGTGCTTGAGGACATTCTTGCTGTTTATCCCAAATTTGCTAGCCCACACTGATTAGTCTTCAATTAGAATATGACTCCAATGTATGTGATCCACTGACCCATATATGCTGCTGGTGAATGTGATGTATTTCCTTCTTTGTGTACGAACCTCTGTCCTGCGTGGCAGTGAACAGTGGCATTACCCACATGAATCTGACCTATATATAGTGTCAATGAATATGATGCATTCTTTGTGTACGAACCTCTGTCCTGTATGGCAGTGAAAAGTGACATTACCCACATGAATCTGACCGACGTATATGTATGTGTGCGTGTGTGCATGTATATGTACGTGTACATGTATATGTGTATGTATATACGTATATGTATGTATATGTGTGTGTGTGTGTGTTTACATATATGTATATGTACTGTCAATGAATATGATGCAACTCTTTGTGTACGAACCTCTGTCCTGCATGGCAGTGAACAGTGACATTACCCATATGAATCTGATCTCTATACATTTATAGTTGTTAATGAATATGATGTATTTCTTTGTGTATGAACCTCTGTCCTGCGTGACAGTGAGAAGTGATACCA
>NW_024738223.1:0-4022 GCF_018991925.1 Homarus americanus
AAAACGGGAAATTTGTATCATAAAAATGGGAAATATCGACTTTCCGAAAGTTGGTTAGATAAATCAAATTTGCCGAAAATAGATTATCATAGAAAACGAGAAATTTGTATCATAAAAATGGGAAATATCTACTTTCCGGGAAAGTTATCTACTTCCGAAAAAGTAAATAGATTTTTCTAATTTCGGTAGATTATCGACTTTGGGAAAGTAGAATTTCGTTTTTCGGGGAAATATTACCTAATTTTTTGGGAAGTAGATTATCATAGAAAACGGGAAATTTGTATCATAAAAATGGGAAATATCTACTTTCCGAGAAAGTTGAGTTAGATAACTAAATTTGCCGAAAATAGATTATCATAGAAAACGGGAATTTGTATCATAAAAATGGGAAATATCTACTTTCCGTGAAAGTTTTTAGATAACCAACTTTCCCGAAAATAGATTATCATAGAAAAACGGAAATTTGTATCATAAAATGTGAAATATCTACTTCGAAAGTTGAGTTATCTACTTCCCGAAAAGTAGATAGATTTTCTAATTTTCGAAAGTAGATTATCGACTTTTGGGAAAGTAGATTTTCGTATTTTCGGGGAAATATTACCTAATTTTGGGAAGTAGATTATCATCAGAAAACGAAATTTGTATCATAAAAATGGGAAATATCACTTTCCGGGAAAGTTGGTTAGATAACCAAATTTGCCGAAAATAGATTATCATAGAAAACGGGAAATTTTTATCATAAAAAATGGGAAATATCTACTTTCCACGAAAGTTTTAGATAACCAACTTTTCCGCAAAAGATTTTCATAGAAAACGGAAAATTTGTATCATAAAAAATGGGAATATCGACTTTCCGAAAGTTGGTTAGATAACCAACTTTCCCGAAAATAGATTATCATAGAAAACGAGAAATTTGTATCATAAAAATGGGAAATATCTACTTTCCGGAAAGTTGTTATCTACTTCGAAAAGTAATGATTTTCAATTTTCGGGAAAGTAGATTATCGACTTTTGGGAAAGTAGAATTTCGTTTTTCGGGGAAATATTACCTAATTTGGGAAGTAGATTATCATAGAAAACGGAAATTTGTATCATAAAAATGGGAAATATCTACTTTCCGGAGAAAGTTGAGTTAGATAACCAAATTTGCCGAAAATAGATTATCAGAAAAACGGGAAATTTGTATCATAAAAAATGGAATATCGACTTTCCGGGAAAGTTGGTTAGATAACCAACTTTCCCGGAAAATAGATTATCATAGAAAACGAGAAATTTGTATCATAAAAAATGGGAAATATCTACTTTCTGGGAAAGTTGGTTATCTACTTCCCCAAATTAGATAGATTTTCTAATTTTTGGGAAAGTAGATTATCGACTTTTTGGAAAGTAGATTGTATTTTCGAAATATTACCTAATTTTGGGAAGTAGATTATCATAGAAAACGGGAAATTTGTATCATAAAAATGGGAAATATCTACTTTCCGGGAAAGTTGGTTAGATAACCAAATTTGCTGAAAATAGATTATCATAGAAAACGGGAAATTTGCATCATAAAAATGGGGAAATATCTACTCCGCGAAAGTTTTTGATAACCAACTTTCCCGGAAAATAGAAAACGGGAAATTTGTATCATAAAAATGGGAAATATCTACTTTCCGGAAAGTTGAGTTAGATAACCAAATTTGCCGAAAATAGATTATCATAGAAAACGGAAATTTGTATCATAAAATGGGAAATATCTACTTTCCGCGATAGTTTTAGATGACCAACTTTCCGAAAATAGATTATCATAGAAAACGGGAAATTTGTATCATAAAAAAATGAAATATCGACTTTCCGGGAAAGTTGGTTGTAGAAACCAACTTTCGAAATGAATATCATAGAAAACGAAATTTGTATCATAAAAATGGGAAATATCTACTTTCCGGGGAAGTTGGTTATCTACTTCCCCGAAAAGTAGATAGATTTTCTATTTTCGGAAAGTAGATTATCGACTTATTGGGAAAGTAGATTTCGTATTTTCGGGAAATATTACCTAATTTTGGGAAGTAGATTATCATAGAAAACGGGAAATTTGTATCATAAAAAAATGGGAAATATCTACTTTCAGGGAAAGTTGGTTAGATATACAAATTTGCCGAAAATGATTATCATAAAACGGGAAATTTGTATCATAAAAATGGGAAATATCTACTTTCCGCGAAAGTTTCTTAGATAATCAACTTTCGAAAATAGATTATCATAGAAACAGGAAATTTGTATCATAAAAAATGGGAAATATCTACTTTCCGCGAAAGTTTCTTAGATAACCAACTTTCCCGAAAAAAGATTATCATAAACAGGAAATTTGTATCATAAAAATGGAAATATCTGCTTTCCGCGAAAGTTTCTTAGATAACCAACTTTCGAAAATAATTATCATAGAAAACGGGAAATTTTTATCATAAAATGGGAAATATCGACTTTCGGGAAAGTTGGTTAAGATAATAACTTTCCCGAAAATAGTATCATAGAAAACGAAAATTTGTATCATAAAAATGGGAAATATCTACTTTCCGGGAAGGTTATCTACTTCGAAAAAGTAGATTTTCAATTTTCAGGAAAGTGGATTATCGACTTTTGGGAAAGTAGATTTTTCGTATTTTCGGGGAAATATTACCTAATTTTGGGAAGTAGATTATCATAGAAAACGGGAAATTTGTATCATAAAAATTGGGAAATATCTACTTTCCGCGGTTCTTAGATAACCAACTTTCGAAAATAGATTATCATAGAAAAACGAAATTTGTATCATAAAAATGAAATATCGACTTTCCGGAAAAGTTGGTTAGATAACCAACTTTCCGAAAATAGATTATCATAGAAAACGAAATTTGTATCATAAAAATGGGAAATATCTACTTTCGGGAAGTTGGTTATCTACTTCCCAAAAGTAGATAGATTTTCTAATTTTCGGAAAATAGATTATCGACTTTTGGAAGAAATATTTTCGTATTTTCGGAAATATTACCTAATTTTGGGAAGTAGATTATCATAGAAAACGAAATTTGTATCATAAAAATGGAAATATCTACTTTCCGGAAAGTTGGTTAGATAACCAAATTTGCTGAAAATAGATTATCATAGAAACGGGAAATTTGCATCATAAAAATGGGAAATATCTACTTTCCGCGAAAGTTTCTTTGATAACAACTTTCCAAAAATAGAAAACGGGAAATTTGTATCATAAAATAGAATATCTACTTTCCGGGAAAGTTGGTTAGATAACCAAATTTGCCGAAAATAGATTATCATAGAAAACTGGAAATTTGTATCATAAAAAATGGAAAAATCTGCTTTCCGCGAAAGTTTCTTGAATAACAACTTTCAAAATAGATTATCATGGAAAACAGGAAATTTGTATCATAAAAATGGGAAATATCGACTTTCCGGGAAAGTTGGTTAGATAACCAAATTTGCAAAATGAATATCATAGAAAACAGAAATTTGTATCATAAAATGGGAAATATCTACTTTTCGTGATAGTTTCTTAGATAACAACTTTCAAAATAGATATCATAGAAGAGCAGGGAAATTTGTATCATAAAAATGAAATATCGACTTTCCGGGAAAGTTGGTTAGATAATCAACTTTCCCGAAAATAAATATCTAGAAAACGAAAGAAATTGTATCATAAAAATGGGAAATATCTACTTTCCGGGAAAGTTGGTTATCTACTTCCCGAAAAGTAGATAGATTTTCTAATTTTCGGGAGAAAGGTACATTATCGACTTATTGGGAAAGTAGATTTTCGTATTTTCGGGGAAATATTACCTAATTTTGGGAAGTAGATTATCATAGAAAACGGAAATTTGTATCATAAAAATGGGAAATATCTACTTTCCGGAAAGTTGGTTAGATAACCAAATTTGCCGAAAATAGATATCATAGAAAACAGGAAATTTTATCATAAAAAATGGAAATATCTACTTTCCACGAAAGTTTCTTAGATAAACAACTTTCCCGCAAATAGATTTTCATAG
>NW_024738224.1:0-8827 GCF_018991925.1 Homarus americanus
TAATGACGTAAAATGTGAGACAAGGTAAATGTGAGGGATAATATGTAAATGTGAGATACGATGTAAATGTGAGGATAATGATGTAAATGTGAGGAGCATGATGTAAATGTGATGATAATGATGTAAATGTAAGATTAATGAAGCATGTGAGGATAATGATGTAAATGTAATATAATGAAGTAAATGTGATGATAATGATGTAAATGTGAGGATAATGACGTAAATGGGGGATAATGAAGTAAATGTGATGATAATGATGTAAATGAGGATAATGACGTAAATGTGAGGATAATGACGTAAATGTGAGGATAATGACGCAAATGTGAATAAAATGATGATACGATAAAATGTGAGGATAATGATGTAAATGAGGATAATGATGCAAATGTGGAGGATACGATGCAATGTGATGATAATGTGACGTAAAATGTGATGATAATGATGTAATGAGGATAATGAAGTAAATGGGAGGATAATAAGCAATGTGAGGATAATGATGCAAATGAGGACAATGACGTAAAATGAGGACAAACACGTGAGGATAATGACGCAAATGTGAGGATAATGACGTAAATGTGATGATAATGATGTAAAATGTGAGGATAATGATGTAAAATGTGAGGATAATGAAGTAAATGTGATGATAATGACGTAAATGTGAGGATAATGACAATGGAGGATACAATGTAAAATGTGAGGAGATACGTGATGTAAATGTGAGGATAATGAAGAATGAGGATAATGACGTAAATGTGAGGATAATGATGCAAATGTGAGGGATACGATGTAAATGGGGATACGAAGTATGTGGGATGATAATGATGTAAATGTGAGGATAATGATGTAAAATGATAAGACAAATGTGAGGATAATGACAAATGTGAGGATAATGACGTAATGAGGATAATGACGTAATGTGAGGATAATGACGTAAATGGGAGGATAATGACATAAATGATGAAATGTGAGGATAATGATGTAAATGTGAGGATAAATGACGTAAATGTGAGGACAAATGACGCAAATGCATGATAATGACGTAAAATGTGATGATAATGACGTAAAATGTGACGATAATGATGTAAATGTGAGGATAATGAAGCAAAATGGGAGGACAATGAAGTAAATGTGAGGATAATGACGGTAAATGTGAGGATAATGACGTAAATGTAGATAATGACGTAAATGAGAAAATGATGTAATGAGGATAATGATGTAAATGTGAGGATAATGATGTACTTGAGGATAATGATGTAAATGTGAGGACAATGATGTAAATGTGAGGATAATGATGTAAATGTGAGGACATGACGTAAATGTGAGGATAACAGATGTAGATGTGAGAGGATAATGAAGTAAATGTGATGATAATGATGCAAATGGGAGGACAAATAAATGGAGGAGTTAACAATGCAAATGTGAGAGGATAATGATGCAAATGTGTGAGGATAATGATGTAAATGTGTGATGATAATGATGTAAATGTGATGATAATGATGTAAAATGTGATGATAATGTCAAAATGTGAGGATAATGAAGTAAATGTGATGATAATGACATAAATGTGAGGATAATGACGTAAATGTGAGGATAATGACGTAAATGTGAGGATAATGATGTAAAATGTGAGATACGGAAGTAAAGGTGATGATAATGATGTAAATGTGATGATAATGACGTAAATGAGGATAATGAAGTAAATATGATGATAGTGACGCAAATGATGATAATGATGTAAATGATGATACGACGTAATGAGGATAATGAAGTAAATATGATGATAATGACGCAATGAGGATACGACGTAAATGAGGAGATAATGATGTAAATGAGGATAATGATGTAAATGTGAGGATAATGATGTAAATGTGAGGACATGACGTAAATGTGAGGATAATGATGAAAATGTGAGGATAATGAAGTAAATGATGATAATGATGCAAATGTGGAGGACAATGACGTAACCTGAGGACAATAATGCAAATGTGGGAGGATAATGATGTAAATGTGAGGATACGATGCAAATGTGAGGAGATAATGAAGTAAGTGTGAGATACGACGTAAATGTGAGGATAAACATGTAAATGTGAGGATAATGAAGTAAATGATGATAATGACGTAAAATGTGAGATAATGACGTAAATGTGAGGGGATAATGACGTAAATGTGAGGATAATGATGTAAATGTGATGATAATGATGCAATGGGAGGATAATGATGCAATGAGGAGATAAGACAGAGGTTAATGACGTAAATGTGAGGATAATGACGTAAATGAGGATAATGATGTAAATGAGGATAATGAAGTAAATGTGAGGATAATGATGTGTAAAGGAGGATAATGACATAAATGAGGATAATGACGTAAATGTGAGGATAATGACGTAAATGGAGGATAATGACGAAAATGTGAGGATAATGTAGAAGCAAATGAGGATAATGATGTAAAATGTGATGATAATGATGTAAAATGTAAGGATAATGAAGTAAATGTGATGATAATGACGTAAATGTAGAGATAATGACGTAAATGTGAGGATAATGACGTAAATGAGATAATGACGTAAATGTGAGACACGACGTAAAATGTGAGGATAATGGCGTAAATGTGAGGGATACGACGTAAATGTGAGGATAATGATGTAAAATGTGAGGATACGATGCAAATGTGAGGATAATGACAAATGAGGATAATGATGTAAATGAGGGATAATGGCGTAAATGAGGAGATACGACGTAAATGTGAGGATAATGATGTAAATGTGAGGATAATGATGTAAATGTGAGGATAATGTATAAATGTGTGAGGATAATGATGTAAATGTGATGATAATGATGTAAATGTGAGGATATGAAGTAAATGTGATGATAATGACGTAAATGTGAGGATAATGACGTAAATGTGAGGAAAATGAAGAAAATGTGATGATAATGATGTAAAATGTGATGATAATGATGTAAATGTGAGGATAATGACTTAAAATGTGAGGATAATGATGCAATGAGGATAATGAAGTAAATGTGATGATAATGACAAATGTGTGAGGATAATGATGTAAATGTGAGGCTAGTGATGTAATGAGGACATGAAGTAAATGTGGGGGGATAATGAAGTAAAATGTGGGGATAAGTAAATGAGGATAATGACAAATGTGAGATACGATGTAAATGAGGATAAGACAATGTGAAGGATACGACATGTGAGGATAATGAAGTAAATGTGATGATAATGACGTAAATGTGAGGATAATGACGTAAATGTGAGGAAAATGAAGTAAATGTGATGATAATGATGTAAATGTGATGATAATGACGTAAATGTGAGGATCATGACGTAAATGTGAGGATAATGACGTAAATGTGAGGATAATGAAGTAAATGTGAGGATAATGACGTAAATGTGAGGATAATGACGTAAATGTGATGATAAGGACGTAAATGTGAGGATAATGACGTAAATGTGAGGATAATGACGTAAATGTGAGGATAATGATGTAAATGTGAGGATAATGAAGTAAATGTGAGGATAATGAAGTAAATGTGAGGATAATAAAGTAAATGTGAGGATAATGATGTAAATGTGAGGATAATGATGTAAATGTGAGGATAATGAAGTAAATGTGATGATAATGACGTAAATGTGAGGATAATGACGTAAATTTGAGGATAATGACGTAAATGTGACGATAATGATGTAAATGTGATGATAATGACGTAAATGTGAGGATAATGAAGTAAATATGATGATAATGACGTAAATGTGAGGATAATGACGTAAATGTGAGGATAATGACGTAAATGTGAGGATAATGACGTAAATGTGAGGAAAATGACGTAAATGTGAGGATAATGACGTAAATATGATGATAATGATGTAAGTGTGAGGATAATGATGTAAATGTGAGGATAATGATGTAAATGTGAGGATAATGATGTAAATGTGAGGATAATGAAGTAAATATGATGATAGTGACGCAAATGTGATGATAATGATGTAAATGTGATGATAATGACGTAAATGTGAGGATAATGAAGTAAATGAGATAATGACGTAAATGTGGAGGATACGACGCAAATGTGATGATAATGACGTAAATGTGATGATAATGACGTAAATGTGGAGGACACGAAAATGTGAGGATAATGACGTAAATGGAGGTTAATGATGTAAATGTGGAGGATAGCCTGGAAGTAAATGAGGATACGAAGTAAATGTGAGGATAATGATGTAAATGTGAGGATAATGACGTAAATGTGAGGATAATGACGTAAATGTGATGATAATGACGTAAATGTGACGATAATGATGTAAATGTGAGGATATTGAAGTAAATGGGAGGATAATGAAGTAAATGTGAGGATAATGACGTAAATGTGAGGATAATGACGTAAATGTGAGGATAATGACGTAAATGTGAGGATAATGACGCAAATGTGAGGATAATGACGTAAATGTGAGGATAATGATGTAGATGTGAGGATAATGAAGTAAATGTGATGATAATGAAGTAAATGTGAGGATAATGACGTAAATGTGAGGATAATAACGTAAATGTGAGGATAATGATGTAAATGTGAGGATAATGAAGTAAATGTGAGGATAATGACGTAAATGTGAGGATAATGATGTAAATGTGAGGATAATGATGTAAATGTGGGGATAATGAAGTAAATGTGATGATAATGATGTAAATGTGAGGATAATGATGTAAATGTGAGGATAATGACGTAAATGTGAGGATAATGATGTAAATGTGAGGATAATGACGTAAATGTGAGGATAATGACGTAAATGTGAGGATAATGACGTAAATGTGAGGATAATGACGTAAATGTGATGATAATGGTGAGGATAATGATGTAAATGTGAGGATAATGACGTAAATGTGAGGATAATGACGTAAATGTGATGATAATGACGTAAATGTGACGATAATGATGTAAATGTGAGGATAATGAAGTAAATGGGAGGATAATGAAGTAAATGTGAGGATAATGACGTAAATGTGAGGATAATGACGTAAATGTGAGGATAATGACGTAAATGTGAGGAAAATGACGTAAATGTGAGGATAATGACGTAAATGTGATGATAATGATGTAAATGTGAGGATAATGATGTAAATGTGAGGATAATGATGTAAATGTGAGGATAATGATGTAAATGTGAGGATAATGACGTAAATGTGAGGATAATGACGTAAATGTGAGGATAATGACGTAAATGTGAGGATAATGATGTAGATGTGAGGATAATGAAGTAAATGTGATGATAATGACGTAAATGTGAGGATAATGACGTAAATTTGAGGATAATAACGTAAATGTGAGGATAATGATGTAAATGTGAGGATAATGATGTAAATGTGATGATAATGATGTAAATGTGATGATAATGATGTAAATGTGATGATAATGTCGTAAATGTGAGGTAAATGTGATGATAATGACATAAATGTGAGGATAATGACGTAAATGTGAGGATAATGATGTAAATGTGAGGATAATGATGTAAATGTGAGGATAATGAAGTAAAGGTGATGATAATGATGTAAATGTGATGATAATGACGTAAATGTGAGGATAATGAAGTAAATATGATGATAATGAAGCAAATGTGAGGATAATGACGTAAATGTGAGGATAATGACGTAAATGTGAGGATAATGACGTAAATGTGAGGATAATGATGTAAATGTGAGGATAATGACGTAAATGTGAGGATAATGATGTAAATGTGAGGATAATGACGTAAATGTGAGGATAATAATGTATATGTGATTATAATGACGTAAATGTGAGGATAATGACGTAAATGTGAGGATAATGACGTAAATGTGAAGATAATGACGTAAATGTGAGGATAATGAAGTAAATGTGAGGATAATGACGTAAATGTGATGATAATGACGTAAATGTGAGGATAATGACGTAAATTTGAGGATAATAACGTAAATGTGAGGATAATGATGTAAATGTGAGGATAATGATGTAAATGTGAGGATAATGATGTAAATGTGAGGATAATGACGTAAATGTGAGGAAAATGACGTAAATGTGAGGAAAATGAAGTAAATGTGATGATAATGATGTAAATGTGAGGATAATGACGTAAATGTGAGGATAATGAAGTAAATATGATGATAATGACATAAATGTGAGGATAATGACGTAAATGTGAGGATAATGACGTAAATGTGATGATAATGACGTAAATGTGATGATAATGATGTAAATGTGATGATAATGACGTAAATGTGAGGATAATGAAGTAATTGTGAGGATAATGACGTAAATGTGAGGATAAAGACGTAAATGTGAGGATAATGACGTAAATGTGAGGATAATGACGTAAATGTGATGATAATGATGTAAATGTGAGGATAATGATGTAAATGTGAGGATAATGAGTAAATGTGAGGATAATGACGTAAATGTGAGGATAATGACGTAAATGTGAGGATAATGATGTAAATGTGAGGATAATGAAGTAAATGTGAGGATAATGACGTAAATGTGAGGATAATGACGTAAATGTGAGGATAATGACGTAAATGTGAGGATAATGAATTAAATGTGAGGATAATGATGTAAATGTGATGATAACGATGTAAATGTGAGGATAATGAAGTAAATGTGATGATAATGACGTAAATGTGAGGATAATGACGTAAATGTGAGGAAAATGAAGTAAATGTGATGATAATGATGTAAATGTGATGATAATGACGTAAATGTGAGGATAATGACTTAAATGTGAGGATAATGACGTAAATGTGAGGATAATGACGTAAATGTGATGATAATGACGTAAATGTGAGGATAATGACGTAAATGTAATGATAATGACGTAAATGTGATGATAATGATGTAAATGTGATGATAATGACGTAAATGTGAGGATAATGAAGTAATTGTGAGGATAATGACGTAAATGTGAGGATAATGACGTAAATGTGAGGATAATGACGTAAATGTGAGGATAATGACGTAAATGTGAGGATAATGATGTAGATGTGAGGATAATGAAGTAAATATGATGATAATGACGTAAATGTGAGGATAATGACGTAAATTTGAGGATAATAACGTAAATGTGAGGATAATGATGTAAATGTGAGGATAATGATGTAAATGTGATGATAATGATGTAAATGTGATGATAATGATGTAAATGTGGGGATGGTAATGAAGTAAACGGATGATAATGATGTAAATGGAGGATAATGATGTAAATGGGAGGATAATGACGAAATTATATAATTGATGTAAAATGAGGATACGACGTAAATGTGATGATAATGATGTAAATGTGAGGATAATGATGTAAATGTGAGGATTATGAAGTAAATGTGATGATAATGATGTAAATGTGATGATAATGACGTAAATGTCAGGATAATGACGTAAATGTGATGATAATGACGTAAATGTGAGGATAATGATGCAAATGTGAGGATAATGAAGTAAATGTGAGGATAATGAAGTAAATGTGAGGATAATGACGTAAATGTGAGGATATTGACGTAAATAAGAGGATAATGACGTAAATGTGAGGATAATGACGTAAATGTGACGATAATGATGTAAATGAGGATACGACGAAATGTGATGATAATGATGTAAATGTGGAGGATAATGATAAAATGGAGATAAATGATGAAATGGAGGATAATGATGTAAATGTGAGGATAATGACGTAAATGTGAGGATAATGACGTAAATGTGAGGATAATGATGTAGATGTGAGGATAATGAAGTAAATGTGATGATAATGACATAAATGTGAGGATAATGACATAAATTTGAGGATAATAACATAAATGTGAGGATAATGATGTAAATGTGAGGATAATGATGTAAATGTGATGATAATAAATGAGATAAGGAAATGAGGACAATGACAAATGTGAGGATATAAAATGTGAGGAAACATGTAAATGAGAATGACGCAAATGTGAACAAATGATAATGATGAAAATGTATAATATAAATGTGAGACAAATGATGTAAATTTATATAATGACGTAAATGAGAGACAAATGTGGGAGATATATAATGCAAAATAGATGATAAGATGTAAAATGTGAGGATAATGATGCAAATGTAAGAAATACGTAAGAGATAATAAATGAGAAAGAGATAATAAATGTATGTAAATAGAGAATACAAATGAGATAAATGTGGGAGACAATGATGCAAATGTGAGATACGACGTAAATGATATAAACATAAAGAAGATAATGATGTAAAGTTTATATAATGCAAATGTGAGGATAATAAAAATTTATGATAATGATATAAATGGTATAAAAGACGTAAATGATAAATGACGTAAAATGAAAAAGAAATGTAAATGTAAAGATAACAGAGGACAAATAGAAGAAATAATGATAAAAGACAAATGAGAGATAATGATAAAGAAGAAACAAATATAGATAATGACAATGGAGGACAAATGAGAGAATGTGAGGAGAGATAAATGTGAGACAATAATGTAAATGAGATAAATATGCAAATGTGAGATGATAATGTGTAAATAACGTAAATGATGTGAGTAGATAAATGATGTAATGTAGAAAATGATGTGAGGAGAAGATGTAAATGTAAGGACAATAGATAAATGCAGATAATATGTAAATGAGGATAATGATGTAAAATGTGAGGATAATGATGTAAATGTGAGGATAATGAAATGTGAGGAAATGAAGTAAATGTGATGATAATGACGTAAATGTGAGGATACAATGTAAATCTTGAGGATAATGACGTAAATGGGATACTATGGAAATGTGATGATAATGACGCAAATGTGAGGATAATGACG
>NW_024738225.1:0-11920 GCF_018991925.1 Homarus americanus
TTGTTATACTCGATTAGAGGCCTTTTATGGACTCGATCAGGGGACTTTGTTATACTCATGCAGGGGGCTTTTGTTATACTCGATCAGGGGACTTTGTTATAATCGATGAGGAGGCTTTGTTATACTCGATCAGGGGACTTTGCTACACTCGACCAGGGGACTTTGTTATACTGGAGTAGGGGACTTTGTTATAGTCGATCAGGGGATTTTGTCTTACTCGATCAGGGCCTTTCTTATACTCGACCAGGGGACTTTGTTATAATCGATCAGGGGACTTTGTTACGCTCGATCTGGGGACTTTGTTATACTGGGCCAAGAGACTTTGTAATACTCGATCAGGGAACGTTGTTATACTCGTCCAGAGGGCTTTGTTATACTTGATTAGGGAACTTTCTTATACTCGATAAGGGGACTTTGTCTTTCTCGATCAGGGCCCTTTGCTATACTCGACCAGGGGACTTTGTTATAATCGATCAGAGGACTTTGTTATGCTCGATCTGGGACTTTGTTATATTCGATCAGGGGACTTTCCTATATTTGACCAATGGACTTTGCTATACTCGATGACGGGCCATTGTTATACTCGATCAGGGGACTTTGTTATACTCGACCAGGGGACTTTGTTATACTCGATCAGGGGACTTTGTTATACTCGACCAGGGGACTTTTTTATACTTGATTCAGGGGACTTTGTCATACTAGATCTGTGGACTTTCCTATATTTTACCAATGGACTTTGCTATACTCGATGAGCGTCCTTTGTTATACTCGATCAGGGGACTTTGCTATACTTGATTAGGGGACTTTGTTATACTCGATCAGGGGACTTTGTTACACTGGACCAGGGGACATTTTTATACTCGATTAGGGGACTTTGTTATTCTCGATCAGGGGAATTTTGTTACACTCGATCAGGGAACTTTGTTATACTCGACCAGGGACCTTTATTATACTCGATTAGGGGACTTTGTTATACTCGATATGGGGACTTTGTTATACTCGAAAAGGGGAATTTTTTATATTCGATAAGGGTTTTTGTTAGACTCGAACAGGGGACTTTGTTATACTCGACCAGGGGCCTTTGTTATACTCGATCAAGGGCCTTTGTTATACTCGATCAGGGGACTTTGCTAAACTCGACCAGGGGACTTTGTTATACTCGAGCAGGGGGCTTTGTTATACTCGATTAGGGGACTTTGTTATACTCGATCAGGAGGCTTTGTTATACTCAATCAGGGGACTTTGCTATGCTCGATCATGGGAACTTTTTTATACTTGACCAATGGACTTTGTTATCCTCGATGAGGGGACTTTGTTATACTCGACCAGGGGACTTTGTTATACTCGATCAGGGGACTTTTTTATACTCGACCAGAGGACTTTGTTATACTCTATCAGGGGACTTTGTTATACTCGATCAGGGGACTTTGTTATACTCGATTAGGGGCCTTTGTTATACTCGATGAGGGGGCTTTGTTATACTCGACCCGGGGACTTTGCTATAATCGACCAGGGGACTTTGTTATACTCGTTTAGGGGACTTTGTTATACTAGACCAGGGGACTTTTTTATACTTGATCAGGGGACCTTCTCATACTAGACCAGAGGCCATTGTTATACTCGATCGGGGGACTTTGTTATATTCGATGAGTGGACTTTCCTATATTTGACCAATGGACTTTGCTATACTCGATGAGGGGCTTTTGTTATACTCGATCAGGGGACATTGTTAAACTCGACCAGGGGACTTTCTTTTATTCGATCAGGGGACTTTGTTATACTCCTCCAGGGACTTTGTTATACTCGATCAGAGGATATGTTATACTCGATCAGGGGACTTTGTTATATTCGATCAGAGGACTTTGTTATACTCGACTAGGGGCCTTTTTTATATTCGATCAGGGGATATGCTATACTCGACCAGGGGACTTTGTTATACATGATTAGGGGACTTTCTTATACTCGATGAGGGGACTTAGTCTTACTTGATCAGGGCCCTTTGTCATACTCGTCCAGGGGACTTTGTTATAATCGATTAGGGGACTTTGTTATGCTCGATCTAGGGACTTTGTTAAACTAGGCCAGGAGACGTTGTTATACTCGATCAGGGGGCTTTTTTTTACTCGATGAGAGGACTTTGTTACACTGGACCAGGGGACATTTTTATACTCGATTAGGGGACTTTGTTATACTCGATAAGGGGACTTTGTTATACTGGACCAGGAGACTTTGTTATACTCGTTCAGGGGACGTTGTTATACTCGATCAGGGAACTTTGTTATACTCGATGAGGGGACTTTGTCTTACTCGATCAGGGCCCTTTGCTATACTCGACCGTGGGACTTTGTTATAATCGATTAGGGAACTTTGGTATGCTCGACCTAGGGACTTTGTTATACTCGATCAGGGACTTTGTTATACTCGACCAGGGGCCTTTGTTATACTCGATTAGGGGTCTTTGTTAAACTCGATAAGGGGACTTTGTTATACTCGATAAGGGGAATTTGTTATACTCGATGAGGGGACTTTGTTAGACTCGAACAGGTGACTTTGTTATACTCGACCAGGGGACGTTGTTATACTTGATTAGGCGGCTTTGTTATACTTGATCAGGGGACTTTCTTATACTCGATTAGGGGCCTTTTTTGGACTCGATTAGGGGCCTTGTTTATACTCGAGCAGGGGGCTTTGTTATACTCGACAAGGGGACTTTGTTATACTCGATGAGGAGGCTTTGTTATACTCGATCACGGGACTTTCCTATACTCGACCAGGGGACTTTGTTATACTCGACCAGGGATCTCTTTTATACTTGACCAATGGACTTTGTTATTCTCGATGAGGGGACTTTGTTATACTCGACCAGGGGACTTTGTTATACTCGATTAGGGGACTTTTTTATACTCGACCAGAGGACTTTGTTATACTCAATCAGGGGATATGTTATATTCGATCAGGGGACTTTGTTATACTCATCCAGGGGACTTTGTTATACTCAATCAGGGGATATGTTATATTCGATCAGGGGACTGTGTTATACTCATCCAGGGGACTTTGTTATACTCGATCAGGGGACTTTTTTATACTCGATGAGGAGGCTTTGTTATACTCGATCAGGGGACTTTGCTAAACTCGACCAGGGGACTTTGTTATACTCGAGCAGGGGGCTTTGTTATACTCGATCAGGGGACTTTTTTATACTCGACCAGAGGACTTTGTTATACTCAATCAGGGGATATGTTATATTCGATCAGGGGACTTTGTTATACTCATCCAGGGGACTTTGTTATACTCGATCAGGGGACTTTTTTATACTCGATGAGGAGGCTTTGTTATACTCGATCAGGGGACTTTGCTAAACTCGACCAGGGGACTTTGTTATACTCGAGCAGGGGGCTTTGTTATACTCAATTAGGGGACTTTGTTATACTCGATCAGGGGACTTTGTTATACTTGATTAGGGGACTTTGTTATACTCGATCAGGGGACTTTGTTACACTGGACCAGGGGAAATTTTTATACTCGATTAGGGAACTTTGTTATTCTCGATCAGGGGACTTTTGTTACACTCGATCAGGGAACTTTGTTATACTCGACCAGGGACCTTTGTTATACTCGATTAGGGGACTTTGTTATACTCGATATGGGGACTTTGTTATACTCGAAAAGGGGAATTTTTATATATTCGATAAGGGTTTTTGTTAGACTCGAACAGGGGACTTTGTTATACTCGACCAGGGGCCTTTGTTATACTCGATCAGGGGCCTTTGTTATACTAGATCAGGGGACTCTTTGTAATACTCGACCAGAGGACTTGCTATAGTCGACCAGGGGACTTTTTTATACTCGATCAGGGGACTTTGTTACACTGGAACAGGGGACATTTTATACTCGATTAGGGGACTTTGTTTTACTCGATCAGGGGACTTTGCTATACTCGATCAGGGGACTTTGTTATACTCGATCACGGAACTTTGTTATACTCATCCAGGGGGCTTTGTTATACTCGATCAGGGGACTTTCTTATACTCAATCAGGGGATTTTGTCTTACACGATCAGGGCCCTTTGCTATACTCGACCGGGGGACTTTGTTATAATCGATCAGGGGACTTTGGTATGCTCGATCTAGGGACTTTGTTATACTGGGCCAGGGGACTTTTTTACACTCGATGAAGGGACTTTGTTACATGGACCAGGGGACATTTTTATTCTCGATTAGGGGACTTTGTTATCCTCGATCAGGGGACTTTGTTATACTGGACCAGGAGACTTTGTTATACTCGATCAGGGAACGTTGTTATACTCGATCAGGGAGCTTTGTTATACTCATCCAGGGGGCTTTGTTATTTTCCATCAGGGGTCTTTGTTATACTCGATAAAAGGCCTTTTTTGGACTCGATCAGGGGATTTTGTTATACTCGAGCAGGGGGCTTTGTTATACTCGATCAGGGGACTTTTTTATACTCGATCAGGAGGCTTTGTTATACTCGATCAGGGGACTTTGCTAAACTCGACCAGGGGACTTTGTTATACTCGAGCAGCGGGCTTTGTTATACTCGATTAGGGAACTTTGTTATACTCGATCAGGAGGCTTTGTTATACTCGATCAGGGGACTTTGCTATGCTCGATCATAGGAACTTTTTTATATTTGACCAAAGGACTTTGTTATCCTCGATGAGGGGACTTTGTTATACTCGACCAGGCGACTTTGTTATACTCGATCAGGGGACTTTTTTATACTCGATCAGAGGACTTTGTTATACTCTATCAGGGGACTTTGTTATATTCGATCAGGGGATTTTGTTATACTCGATTAGGGGCCTTTGTTATACTCGATGAGGGGGCTTTGTTATACTCGACCCGGGGACTTTGCTATAATCGACCAGGGAACTTTGTTATACTCGTTTAGGGGACTTTGTTATACTAGACCAGGGGACTTTTTTATACTTGATCAGGGGACTTTCTCATACTTGACCAGAGGCCATTTATACTCGATCCGGGGACTTTGTTATACTCGATGAGTGGACTTTCCTATATTTGACCAATGGACTTTGCTATACTCGATGAGGGGCCTTTGTTATACTCGATCAGGGGACATTGTTAAACTCGACCAGGGGACTTTCTTATATTCGATCAGGGGACTTTGTTATACTCCACCAGGGACTTTGTTATACTCGATCAGAGGATATGTTATACTCGATCAGGGGACTTTGTTATATTCGATCAGAGGACTTTGTTATACTCGACTAGGGGACTTTTTATATTCGATCAGGGGATATGCTATACTCCACCAGGGGACTTTGTTATACACGATTAGGGGACTTTGTTATACTCGATGAGGAAACTTAGTCTTACTCGATCAGGGCCCTTTGTCATACTCGTCCAGAGGACTTTGTTATAATCGATTAGGGGACTTTGTTATGCTCGATCTGGGGACTTTGTTAAACTAGGCCAGGAGACGTTGTTATACTCGATCAGGGGACTTTTTTTTACTCGATGAGAGGACTTTGTTACACTGGACCAGGGGACATTTTTATACTCGATTAGGGGACTTTGTTATACTCGATAAGGGGACTTTGTTATACTGGACCAGGAGACTTTGTTATACTCGATCAGGGGATGTTGTTATACTCGATCAGGGAACTTTGTTATACTCGATCAGGGGACTTTGTCTTACTCGATTAGGGCCTTTGCTATACTCGACCGGGGGACTTTGTTACAATCGATTAGGGGACTTTGGTATGCTCGACCTAGGGACTTTGTTATACACGATCAGGGACTTTGTTATACTCGACCAGGGGCCTTTGTTATACTCGATTAGGGGACTTTGTTAAACTCGATAAGGGGACTTTGTTATACTCGATAAGGGGAATTTGTTATACTCGATGACGGGACTTTGTTAGACTCGAACAGGTGACTTTGTTATACTCGACCAGGGGACGTTGTTATACTTGATTAGGCGGCTTTGTTATACTTGATCAGGGGACTTTCTTATACTCGATTAGAGGCCTTTTTTGGACTCGATTAGGGGACTTTGTTATACTCGATCAGGGGGCTTTGTTATACTCGACAAGGGGACTTTGTTATACTCGATGAGGAGGCTTTGTTATACTCGATTACGGGACTTTCCATTACTCGACCAGGGGACTTTGTTATACTCGACCAGGGATCTCTTTTATACTTGACCAATGGACTTTGTTATTCTCGATGAGGGGCCTTTGTTATACTCGATGAGGGAACTTTGTTATACTCGACCAGGGGACTTTGTTATACTCGATCAGGGGACTTTTTTATACTCGACCAGAGGACTTTGTTATACTCAATCAGGGGATATGTTATACTCGATCAGGGGACTTTGTTATACTCATCCAGGGGACTTTGTTATACTCGATCAGGGGACTTTTTTATACTCGATGAGGAGACTTTGTTATACTCGATCAGGGGACTTTGCTAAACTCGACCAGGGGACTTTGTTATACTCGAGCAGGGGGCTTTGTTATACTCAATTAGGGGACTTTGTTATACTCGATCAGGGGACTTTGTTATACTTGATTAGGGGACTTTGTTATACTCGATCAGCGGACTTTGTTACACTGGACCAGGGGTCATTTTTATACTCGATTAGGGGACTTTTGTTACACTCGATCAGGGAACTTTGTTATACTCGACCAGGGACCTTTGTTATACTCGATTAGGGGACTTTGTTATACTCGATATGGGGACTTTGTTATACTTGAAAAGGGGAATTTTTTATATTCGATAAGGGTTTTTGTTAGACTCGAACAGGGGACTTTGTTATACTCGACCAGGGGCCTTTGTTATACTCGATCAGGGGCCTTTGTTATACTAGATTAGGGGACTTTGTTATACTCGATTAGAGGCCTTTGTTATATTCGATGAGGAGGCTTTGTTATACTCGACCAGAGGACTTGCTATAGTCGACCAGGGGACTTTTTTATACTCGATCAGGGGACTTTGTTACACTGGAACAGGGGACATTTTATACTCGATTAGGGGACTTTGTTTTACTCGATCAGGGGACTTTGCTATACTCGATCAGGGGACTTTGTTATACTCGATCACGGAACTTTGTTATACTCATCCAGGGGGCTTTGTAATACTCGATCAGGGGACTTTCTTATACTCAATCAGGGGATTTTGTCTTACACGATCAGGGCCCTTTGCTATACTCGACCGGGGGACTTTGTTATAATCGATCAGGGGACTTTGGTATGCTTGATCTAGGGACTTTGTTATACTGGGCCAGGGGACTTTTTTATACTCGATGAAGGGACTTTGTTACACTGGACCAGGGGACATTTTTATTCTCGATTAGGGGACTTTGTTATCCTCGATCAGGGGACTTTGTTATACTGGACCAGGAGACTTTGTTATACTCGATCAGGGAACGTTGTTATACTCGATCAGGGAACTTTGTTATACTTATCCAGGGGGCTTTGTTATTTTCCATCAGGGGACTTTGTTATACTCGATCAGGGGACTTTGGTATGCTCGACCGAGGGACTTTGTTATAATCGATTAGGGGACTTTGGTATGCTCGATCTAGGGACTTTGTTATACTCGATCAGGAACTTTGTTATACTCGATAAGGGGATTTTGTTATACTCGATAAGGGAATTTGTTTTACTCGATAAGAGGACTTTCTTATACTCGATTAGAGGCCTTTTTTAGACTCGATCAGGGGACTTTGTTATTCTCGAGCAGGGAGCTTTGTTATACTCGATCAGGGGACTTTGTTATACTCGATCAGGAGGCTTTGTTATACTCGATTAGGGGACTTTGCTATACTCGACCAGGGGACTTTGTTATACTCGAGCAGGGGGCTCTGTTATACTCGATTAGGGGACTTTGTCTTACTCGCTCAGGGCCCTTTGCTATACTGGACCGGGGACTTTGATATAATCGATCAGGGGACTTTGGTATGCTTGATCTAGGGACTTTGTTATACTGGGCCAGGGGACTCTTTTATGCTCGATCAGGGGACTTTGTTACACTGGACCAGGGGACATTTTTAAACTCGATTAGGGGACTTTGTTACACTCGATGAGGGACTTTGTTATACTCGACCAGGGCCTTTGTTATACTCGATTAGGGGACTTTGTTGTACTCGATAAGGGGACTTTGTTACTCGATAATGTGAATTTGTTATACTCGATAAGGGGACTTTGTTAGACTCGAACAGGGGACTTTGCTATACTCGACCTGGGGACTTTGTTATGCTCGTTTAGGGGACTTTGTTATACTCGATGAGGGGCCTTTGTTACACTCGATCAGGGGCCTTTGTTATACTAGATCAGGGGACTTTGTTATACTCGATTAAAGGCCTTTTTTGGACTCGATCAGGGGACTTTGTTATACTCGAGCAGGGGGCTTTCTTATACTCGATCAGGGACTTTTTTATACTCGATCAGGAGGCTTTGTTATACTCGATCAGGGGACTTTTTTATTCTCGACCAGAGGACTTTGTTATACTCTATCAGGGGACTTTGTTATACTCGATCAGGGGACTTTGTTATACTCGATTAGGGGCATTTGTTATACTCGATGAGGGGGCTTTAATATACTCGACCCGGGGACTTTGCTATAATCGACCAGGGGACTTTGTTATACTCGTTTAGGGGACTTTGTTATAATAGAGCAGTGGACTTTTTTATACTTGATCAGGGGACTTTCTCATACTAGACCAGAGGCCATTGTTATACTCGATCGGGGGACTTTGTTATACTCGATGAGTGGACTTTCCTATATTTGACCAATGGACTTTGCTATACTCGATGAGGGGCCTTTGTTATATTCGATCAGGGGACATTGTTAAACTCGACCAGGGGACTTTCTTATATTCGATCAGGGGACTTTGTTATACTCCACCAGGGACTTTGTTATACTCGATCAGAGGATATGTTATACTCGATCAGGGAACTTTGTTATATTCGATCAGAGGACTTTGTTATACTCGACTAGGGGACTTTTTTATATTCGATCAGGGGATATGCTATACTCGACCAGGGGACTTTGTTATACACGATTAGGAGACTTTGTTATACTCGATGAGGGGACTTAGTCTTACTCGATCAGGGCCCTTTGTCATACTCGTCCAGGGGACTTTGTTATAATCGATTAGGGGACATTGTTATGCTCGATCTGGGGACTTTGTTAAACTAGGCCAGGAGACGTTGTTATACTCGATCTGGGGACATTTTTTTACTCGATGAGGGGACTTTGTTACACTGGACCAGGGGACATTTTTATACTCGATTAGGGGACTTTGTTATACTCGATAAGGGGACTTTGTTATACTGGACCAGGAGACTTTGTTATACTCGATCAGGGGACGTTGTTATACTCGATGAGGGAACTTTGTTATACTCATCCAGGGGGCTTTGTTATTTTCCATCAGGGAACTGTGTTATACTCGATCAGGGGACTTTGGTATGCTCGACCGGGGGACTTTGTTATACTCGATCAGGGACTTTCTTATACTCGATTAGAGGCCTTTTTTAGACTCGATCAGGGGACTTTGTTATACTCGTGCAGGGAGCTTTGTTATACTCGATTAGGGGACTTTGTTATACTCGAACAGGAGGCTTTGTTATACTCGATTAGGGGACTTTGCTATACTCGACCAGAGGACTTTGTTATACTCGAGCAGGGGGCTCTGTTATACTCGATTAGGGGACTTTGTCTTACTCGCTCAGGGCCCTTTACTATACTGGACCGGGGACTTTGTTATAATCGATCAGGGGACTTTGGTATGCTTGATCTAGGGACTTTGTTATACTGGGCCAGGGGACTTTTTTATACTCGATCAGGGGACTTTGTTACACTGGACTAGGGGACATTTTTATACTCGATTAGGGGACTTTGTTACACTCGATGAGGGACTTTGTTATACTCGACCAGGGCCTTTGTTATACTCGATTAGGGGACTTTGTTGTACTCGATAAGGGGACTTTGTTACTCGATAAGGTGAATTTGTTATAATCGATAAGGGAGCTTTGTTAGACTCGAACAGGGGACTTTGTTATACTCGACCAGGGGACTTTGTTATGCTCGATTAGGGGACTTTGTTATACTCGATGAGGGGCCTTTGTTCCACTCGATCAGGGGCCTTTGTTATACTAGATCAAGGGACTTTGTTATACTCGATTAAAGGCCTTTTTTGGACTCGATCAGGGGACTTTGTTATACTCAAGCAGGGGGCTTTGTTATACTCGATCAGGGGACTTTGTTATACTCGATCAGGAGGCTTTGTTATACTCGATCAGGGGACTTTGCTAAACTCGACCAGGGGACTTTGTTATACTCATCAGGGGACTTTGTTATACTCGATCAGGGGAACTTTGTTATATACTCGATTAGGGGCATTTGTTATACTTTCGATGAGGGCTTTAATATCTCTCGGCCAGGGACTTTCTATAATCGACCAGGGACTTTGTTATACTCGTTTAGGGGACTTTGTTATACTAGACCAGTGGACTTTTTTATACTTGATCAGGGGACTTTCTCATACTAGACCAGAGGCCATTGTTATACTCGATCGGGGGACTTTGTTATACTCGATGAGTGGACTTTCCTATATTTGACCAATGGACTTTCCTATACTCGATGAGGGGCCTTTGTTATATTCGATCAGGGGACATTGTTAAACTCGACCAGGGGACTTTCTTATATTCGATCAGGGAACTTTGTTATACTCCACCAGGGACTTTGTTATACTCGATCAGAGGCTATGTTATACTCGATCAGGGAACTTTGTTATATTCGATCAGAGGACTTTGTTATACTCGACTAGGGGACTTTTTTATATTCGATCAGGGGATATGCTATACTCGACCAGGGGACTTTGTTATACACGGTCAGGGACTTTGTTATACTCGATGGGGGACTTAGTCTTACTCGATCAGGGCCCTTTGCTATACTCGACCGGGGGACTTTGTTATAATCGATTAGGGGACTTTGTGATACTCAAATCCAGGGGACTTTGTTATACTCGATCAGGGACTTTGTTATACTCGACCAGGGGCCTTTGTTATACTCGATTAGGGGACTTTGTTAAACTCGATAAGGGGACTTTGTTAAACTCGATAAGGGGAATTTGTTATACTCGATGAGGGGGTTAGGTTAGGTTAGGTTAGGTTAGGTTAGGTTAGGTTAGGTTATACTCGATCAGGAGGTTTTGTTATACTCGATCAGGGGACTTTGCTATGCTCGATCATGGGAACTTTTTTATACTTGACCAATGGACTTTGTTATACTCGACGAGGGGACTTTGCTATACTCGACCAGGGGACTTTGTTATACTCGATCAGGAGACTTTTTTATACTCGACCAGAGGACTTTGTTATACTCTATCAGGGGACTTTGTTACACTCGATCAGGGGACTTTGTTATGCTCGATTAGGGGCCTTTGTTATACTCGATGAGGGGCCTTTGTTATACTCGACCAGGGGACTTTGCTATAATCGACCAGGGGACTTTGTTATACTCGTTTAGGGGGCTTTGTTTAACTAGACCAGGGGACTTTTTTATACTTGATCAGGGGACTTTCTCATACTAGACCAGAGGCCATTGTTATACTCGATTGGGGGACTTTGTTATACTCGATGAGTGGACTTTCCTATATTTGACCAATGGACTTTGCTATACTCGATGAGGGGCCTTTGTTATACTCGATCAGGGGGCATTGTTAAACTCGACCAGGGGACTTTCTTATATTCGATCTGGGGACTTTGTTATACTCCACCAGGGACTTTGTTATACTCGATCAGAAGATATGTTATACTCGATCAGGGGACTTTGTTATATTCGATCAAAGGACTTTGTTATACTCGACTAGGGGACTTTTATATATTCGATCAGGGGATATGCTATACTCGACCAGGGGACTTTGTTATACA
>NW_024738226.1:0-52835 GCF_018991925.1 Homarus americanus
CATGCATTGCCACACACTCCCAGGCACACCTCCGACACCCCCAGGCAAACCCTCTCTGACACCAGCGCACACCTCTGACACTCCCAGGCCACCTTCACACCCCAGCAGGCACTCCACCACGACACTCCCCAGGCACACCTCTGACACTCCCAGGTACACCACTGACACTCCTAGGTACACTCCACACTAACCAGGCACACTCCCGACACCCCATATACACCTCTGACACCCCACGTACACCCTCTCTGACACCCCAGGTACTCCGACTGACACCCCTAGTACACCACTGACACTCCCCAGGCACACCCCTGACACTCCCATGTACACCTCTGACATCTCTGGTGGTACACCTCAGACACTCCCAGGTACACTCACACCCCAGGCACACCCCAGACACTCTAGGTACATCCTCACACTCCCAGGCACACCCGACACTCCCCAGGCACACCCCTGACACCTGCACACCCTGACACCCCAGGTACACCGCTGACATTCCCCAGGCACACCTCACACTCCCAGGCACACCTCAGACATCTCTACAGCACTCACACTCCCAGGCACACCTCCGACACTCCCAGGTCACCTCTCTGACACTCCTAGGTACACCTCTGACACTCCCACACCTCCGACACTCCCAGGCACACCTCTGACACTCCCAGGTACTCCTCTGACATCTCCGTGGTACACCTCTGACACCCCAGGCACACCGCTGACACCGCCAGGTACACCTCTGACACTCCCAGGAACACCTCCGACACTCCCAGGCACACTTTCACACTCAGGCACACCCGACATTCCCAGGTACACCTCTGACACTCCCAGGCACACCTCTGACACTGCAGGTACACCCCTCACACCCCTGGCACAGCTCCCTGACACTCCCCAGGCACACCTCTGACACTCCCAGGTACTCCACCGACACCCCTGGTACACCCCTGACACACCCATGTCACATCTCTGAAACCCCAGGTACACCCCAGACACTCCCAGGCACACTTCTCACACTCCCAGGCACACCCCTGACACTTCTAGGTACCCTCTGTCACCCCTGATACACCTCACACTCCCCAGGCACACCGCTGACACTCCCAGGTACACCGCTGACACAGTACACCTCAGACACCGCCAGGCACACCCCAGACACTGCCAGGCACACCTCAGACACTCCCAGGCACACCTCAGATACCCAAGGCACCCTGACACTCCCAAGTGCACCTCTGACACTCCAGGCACACCTCTGACACCACAGGTACACCCTGACACTCCCAGGTACTCCACTGACACCCCAGGCACACCTCTAACACCCCAGGTACACCTCCGACTCTCCCAGGCACACCCTCTGACACCCCAGGCACACCTTTGACACTCCAGAGTACACCTCTGACACCTGAGGCACACTCTGACACCCCAGGCACACT
The DNA here is from genome assembly GCF_018991925.1 of Homarus americanus. NCBI lineage: Eukaryota > Metazoa > Arthropoda > Malacostraca > Decapoda > Nephropidae > Homarus > Homarus americanus. Next base: position 1,419 of record NW_024738226.1, read on the forward strand.
CACACTCCCAGGTTCTCCTGTGACACTCCCTGGCATTTCTCTGACACCCCAGGCACACCTCAGACACCCCAGGCACACCTCTGACACCCCAGGCACACCTCTGACACTCACAGGCACAACCTCTGACACTCCCGGGCACACCCCTGACACTCCCCAAGTACCACTGACATTCCGTGTACACCTCTGACACCTCCAGGTACACCGCTGACAATGCCAGGTACACCTCCGACACTCCCAGGAACACCTGACACTCCCAGGTACACCTCTCACACTCCCCAGGCACACCTGACACTCCCAGGCACACCTCTGACACTCCAGGGTACACCTCTGACACTCCCAGGCACACCCTCTGACACTCCCAGGACACCTCTGACACTCAGGTATACCACCTCTGACACTCCCAGGCACCTCTGACACTGCCAGGTACCCACTGACATTCCCTGGTACACCTCTGACACTCCCAGTACACCCGTCCGACACTCCCAGATACACCCTGACACTCCCAGGCACAGCTCTGACACCTGAGGTACACCTCTGACACTCCCAGGTACTCCACTGACACTCCCTGGTACACCCCTGACACTCCCAGGCACACCTCTGACACTTCCCAGGTACACTTCTCACACCAGGCACACCACTGACACTTCTAGGTACCCTCTGTCACTCCCTGATACACCTCTAACACTCCCAGGTACACCGCTGACACTCCCAGTTACACCGCTGACACTGCCAGGCACACCTCAGACACTGCCAGGTACACCCCAGACACCCCAGGCACAGCTCAGTCACCACAAGGCACCTCTGACACTCCCCAAGTGCACTCCTTGACACTCCCCAGGCACACCTCTGACACCCCAGGCACACCTCTGACACCAGGTACCCACTGACACCTGTGCACACCCCTGACACCCCAGGTACATCTCTGACACTCCCAGGCACACTCTCTGACCCAGGCACACTTGACACTCCCAGGCACACCTCTGACACTCCCCACACCTCTGACACTCCCAGGTACTCCACTGACATTCCATGGTACACTCTGACACTCCCAGGTACACTGCTGACAATGCCAGGTACACCTGACACTCCCAGGAACACCTCTGACACCCCAGGTACACTTCACACTCCCAGGCACACCTCCGACACTCCCCAGGCACACCTCTGACACTCCCCAGGTACACCCCTGACACTCCAGGGTACACCTTGACACTCAGGAACACACCTCTGACACCCCAGGTACACCTCTGACACTCCCAGGATGCCTCCTCTGACACTCCCCAGGCACACCTCTGACACTGCCAGGTACACCCACTGACATTCCCTGGTACACCCTGACACTCCCAGGCACACCTCTGACACTCCCCAGATACACACCTCTGACACTCCCAGGTACACCTCTGGACACCCCAGGTACACTTCTCTGACACTCCAGGCACACCTCTCACACTGAGGTACACCTCTGACACTCTAGGTACCTCTGTCACCCCTCTCTGATACACTTAACACTCCCAGGTACACTGCTGACACTCCAGGTACACTGCTGACACTCCCAGGCACACCCCAGACACTGCCAGGTACACCCTCAGACACCCCCAGGCACACCCCAGACACTCCCAGCACCCCTCTGACACTCCCAAGTGCACCTCTGACACCCCAGGCAGCACACCTCTGACACCCCAGGCACACCTCTGACACTCCAGGCACTCCACCGACACTCCAAGGTACACCCCTGACACTCCCAGGCACACCTCTGACACCCCAGGCACACCCCAGACACCAGGCACACTCTCACACCCTAGGTACACTCTGACACTCCAGGCACCCCATACCCCCTGAACACCTTTGACACTGCCAGGCACACCTCTGACATTCCAGGCACACCTGACACTCCCAGGCACACCCAGACACTCCCTGGTACACCCCTGACACTCCCAGGCACACCTCTGACACCCCCAGGCACACCTCTGACACTCCCAGGTACCCACTGACATTCCCAGGTACACCCTCTGGACACTCCCCAGGTACACCTCAGACACTGAGGTGCACCTCTGACACTCCCAGGCACCTTGACACTCCAGGCACACCTCTGACACTCCCAGGTACACCTCTGACACTCCCAGGTACACCTCTGACACTCCCAGGCACACCTCTGACACTCCCAGGCACACACAGACATTCCCTGTACACCCTGACACTCCCTAGGTACACCTCTGACACTCCCAGGTACACCCTGACACTGCCAGGTACACCCTGACACCCATACACCTCCGACACCCCAGGTACACCTCTGACACTCCCAGTACCCACTGACACCCCGGTACACCCCTGACACTCCCAGGTACACCTCTGACACTCCCAGGTACACCTCTGACACCCCAGGCACACCTCAGACACTCCCAGGTACACCCTCTGACACTCCCAGGTACACCCAGACACTCCTAGGTAACGTCTCACACTTAGGTACATCACTGACACTTCTAGGTACCTCTGTCACTCCCTGATACACCTCTAACACTCCCAGGTACACCGCTGACACCCCCAGGTACACCGCTGACACTGCCAGGTACACCTCAGACACTGCCAGGTACACCTCATTCACTGCCAGGTACACCTCAGACACTCCCAGGTACTCCACTGACATTCCGTGGTACACCTCTGACAATCCCAGGTACACCGCTGAAACTGTCAGGTACACCTCCGACACTCCCAGGAACACCTCCGACACTCCCAGGTACACTCTTCACACTCCCAGGAACACCTCCGACACTCCCAGGTACACTTCACACTCCCCAGGTACCTCCGACACCCCAGGTACACCTCTGACACTCCCAGGCACACCTCTGACACTCCCAGGCATACCTCTGACACTCCCAGGTACACCTCTGACACTGCCAGGTACCACTGACATTCCCTGGAACACCTCTGACACCTCCCAGGTACACGTCCGACACTCCCAGACACCTATGACACCCCCAGGTACAGCTCTGACACCCCAGTTGTCTCTGACACTCCCAGGTACCCACTGACACTCCCTGGTACACCCCTGACACCCCAGGTACACCCTGACACTCCCAGGCACACTCTCACACCCGAGGTACACCACTGACACTTCTAGGTACCCTGTCACTCCCTGATACACCTCTAACACTCCCAGGCACACCGCTGACACTTGCCACACCGCTGACACTGCCAGGTACACCTCAGACACTGCCATGTACACCTCAGACACCCCAGGTACAGCTCAGACACTCCAAGGTGCACCTTCACCTCAAGTGCAACCTTGACACTCCCAGGCACACCTCTGACACCCCAGGTACACCTCTGACACTCCCAGGTACTCCGCTGACACCCGTGGCACACCCCTCTGACACTCCCAGGCACACTCTGACACTCCCAGGCACACCCCAGACACTCCCAGGCACACTTCACACCCTGTAGGTACACCTCGACACTTCTAGGTACCCCTGTCACTCCCTGACACCTTTAACACTCCAGGTACACCGCTGACACCCCAGGTACACCGCTGACACTGCCAGGTACACCAGACAGTCTCAGGTACAGCCTCACACTCGCAGGTACACCTCCGACACTCCCAGGTACACCTCTGACACTCCTAGGTACACCTCTGACACTTCCAGGTACACCCTCTGACACTCCCAGGTACACCTCTGACACTCCCAGGTACTCCACTGACATTCCGTGGTACACCTCTGACACCCCAGGTACACCGCTGAAACTGCCTGGTACACTTTCGACACTCCCAGGAACACCTCCGACACTCCCAGGAACACTTCATTCCCCAGTACACCTCCGACATTCCCAGGCACACCTCTGACACTCCCAGGTACACCTCTGACACTGCAGGGCACACCTTGACACTCCCAGGTACACCTCTGACACTGGCAGGTACCCACTGACATTCCCTGAACACCCTCTGACACTCCCAGGTACACGTCCGACACCCAGACACCTCTGACACTCCAAGGTACAGCTCTGACACTCCCAGCTACACTTGACACTCCCAGGTACCCACTGACACTCCTGGTACACCCCTGACACTCCAGGTACACCTTGACACTCCCAGGTACACTTTTCACACTCCGAGGTACACCACTGACACTTCTAAGTACTCCTGTCACTCCCTGATACACCTCTAACACTGGTACAGCTGACACCCCAGTTACACCGCTGACACTGCCAGGTACACCTCAGACACTGCCATGTACACCTCAGACACTCCCAGGTACAGCTTAGACACCAAGGTGCACCTCTGACACTCTCAAGTGCACCTTGACACCCAGGCACACCTCTGACACTCCCAGTACACCTCTGACATCCCAGGTACTCCGCTGACACTCCGTGGTACACCCCTGACACTCCCAGGTACATCTCACACTCCCAGGTACACCCCAGACACTCCCAGGCACCTCTCACACTCCTAGGTACACCTCTGACACTTCTAGGTACCTCTGTCACCCCCTGATACACCTTTAACACCCCAGGTACACCGCTGACATTCCCAGGCACACCGCTGACTGCCAGGTACACTGACAGTCTCAGGTACAGTTTTCACACCTGCACACCTCCGACACTCCCCAGGCACACCTCTGACACCCAAGGCACACCTCTGACACTCCAGGCACACCTCTGACACTCCCAGGCACACCTCTGACACTCCCAGGTACTGCTGACATTCCGTGGTACACCTGTGACACCCCAGGCACACCGCTGAAACCTGCCACACCTCTGACACTGCAGGCACACCCCTGACACCCCAGGTACACCTCTGACACTCCCAGGCACACCTATGACACTCCCAGGTATACCTGTGACACTCCCAGGCACACCTCTGACACTGCCAGGTACTCACCTGACATTCCCTGGTACACCTTGACACTCCCAGGTACACGTCCGGCACTCGAGATACGCCTCTGACACTCCCAGGTACAGCCTGACACTCCCAGGTACACCTCTGACACTCCCAGGTACTTCACTGACACCCCTGGCACACTTCTCACACCCTAGGCACACCTCTGACACTTCAGGTACCCTCTGCCACCCTGATACACCCTCTAACACTCCCAGGTACACCATGACACCCCAGGTACACCGCTGACACTGCCAGGTACACTCAGACACTGCCAGGCACACCCTCAGACACTGCAGGTACACCTCAGACACCCCAGGTACACCTCAGATACCCAAGGTGCACTCTGACACCTCAGTGCACCTTCTGACACCCCAGGCACACCTCTGACACTCCCACGTACACCTCTGACACTCCAGGTACTCCACTGACACCCCAGGCACACTCTCACACTCCCAGGCACACCTCCGACTCTCCAGGTACACCTCTGACACTCCCAGGCACACCTCTGACACTCCAGAGTACCCTCTGACACCCCAGGTACAACTCTGACACTAACAGGTACACCCTCTGACACCCTAGGCACACCTCTGACACTTACACCTCTGACACTCCCAGGTACACCTCTGACACTCCCAGGTACTCCACTGACATTCCGTGGTACACCTTGACACTCCCAGGCACACCGCTGAAACTGCCAGGTACACCTCCGACACTCCCAGAACACCTGACACTCCCCAGGTACACTTCTCACACTCCCAGTTATACCTGACACTCCCAGGTACACTCTGACACTCCCAGGTACACCTCTGACACTCCCAGGTACACCTCTGACACTCCCAGGTATACCTCTGACACTCCCAGGCACACCTCTGACACTGCCAGGTACCACTGACATTCCCTGGTACACCTCTGACACTCCCAGGTACACGTCCGACACTCCCAGATACACCTCTGACACTCCCAGGCACACCTGACACTCCCAGGTACACCTCTGACACTCCCAGGTATCCGCTGACACCCGTGGTACACCCCTGACACTCCCAGGTACATCTCTGACACCCAGGTACACCCCAGACACTCCAGGTACACTTCACACTCCCAGGGTACACCTCTGACACTTCTAGGTACTCCTCTGTCACCCTGATACACCCCAACACTCCCAGGCACCACTGACACTCCCTGGTACACCCCTGACACTCCCAGGTACCTCCTGACCTCCCAGGTACACCTCTGACACTCCCAGGTACACCTCTGACCTCCCAGGTACTCCACTGACATTCCCTGGTACCTCTGACACTCCCTGGTATACCTCTGACCTCGGTACTTCTCTGACACTCCCAGGTACACCTCCGATACTCCCAGGTACACCTCTGACACTCCCAGGTCCGCCTCCGAAACTCGCAGGTACAACTCCGACACTCCCAGGTAAACCTCCGATACTCCTAGGTACATCTGACCTCAGGTACACCTCTGACACTCCTAGGTATTAATCTGAAACTCCCTGGTACACCTCTGACACTCCCAGGTACACATCAGACATTCCCTGGTACCTCACACTCCCAGGTACACCTCTTTCACTCCCTGGTTCTCCCTGACACTCCCAGGTACACCTCAGATACTCCCAGGAACACCTCAGACACTCCCCTGGTACACCTCTGACACTCCCTGGTATACCTTGACACTCGGGTACACCTCTGACCCTCCCAGGTACACCTCCGTACTCCCAGGTACACCTCTGACAGTCCCAGGTCCTCCAGCCTCCAGGTACAACTCCGACACTCCCAGGTAAACCTCCGATACTCCTAGACACCTCTGACCTCCCAGGTACACCTCTGACCTCCTAGGTATTCCTCTGACACTCCCTGGTACACCTCGACACCTCACAGGTACACCTCAGACACAACCTGGTACACCTCTGACACTCCCAGGTGCACACCTCTTTCACTCCGTGGTTCTCCCGACACTCCCAGTACACCTCAGACACTCCAAGGAACACCTCAGACACACCGAGGTACACCTCTGACACTCCAGGTACACTTCTCACACTCCTAGGTACACCACTGACACTTCTAGGTATTCTCTGTCACTCCCTGATACACCTCTAACACTCCCAGGTACACCCCATGACACTCCCAGGCACACCTCCGACACTCCCAGGTACACCTCTGACCTCCCAGGTGCTCACTGACCTCCTGGTGCCTCCCAGGTACACCTCCTGACCTCCCAGGTACACCTCTGACACTCCAGGTACACCTCAGACTCCCAGGTACACCCCAGACACTCAGGTACACCCCAGACGCTCTCAGGTACTCTTCCCACACTCAGGTACACCTCCGACACTCCCAGGTACACCTCTGACACTCCCAGGTACCTCCTGACACTCCCAGGTACCTCTGACACTCACAGGTACACCTCTGACCTCCCAAGTACACCTCTGACACTTCCAGGCCTCCTGACACTCCTGGTACACCCTGACCTCCCCAGGTACACCTCCACAGCCTCCCAGGTACACCTCTGACCTCCCAGGTACACCTCAGACACTCCCAGGTACACCCCAGACACTCCCAGGTACACCCCAGACACTCTCAGGACTCTTCCCACACTCGCAGGTACACTCCCACACTCCAGGTACACCTCTGACACTCCCAGGTACAACTCTGACACTCCCAGGTACACCTCTGACTCCCAGGTACTCCATTGACATTCCTGGTACACCTCTGACACTCCCAGGTACACAGCTGACAATGCAGGTACACCTCCGACCTCCCAGACACCTCTGACACTCCCAGGTACCTCTGACTCTCCCAGGACACCTCTGACACTCCCAGGTATGCCTCTGACACTCCCAGGTACACCTCTTGACACTGCCAGGTACTCCACTGACATTCCCTGGTACACCTCTGACACTCCAGGTACGTCCGGCCTCCCAGATACACCTCTGACACTCCCAGGTACAAATACAGCTCCCAGGTACCTTCCTGACCTCCCAGGTACTCCACTGACACTCCCTGGTACACCCCTGACACCAGGTACACTTCCACACTCAGGGTACACCACTGACACTTCTAGGTACTCTCTGTCACTCCCTGATACACCTCTAACACCCCCAGGTACTCCACTGACACTCCCTGGTACACCCCTGACACTCCCAGGTACACCTCTGACCTCCCAGGTACACCTCTGACACTCCCAGGTACACCTCTGACCTCCCAGGTACTCCCACTGACATTCCTGGTACACCTCTGACACTCCCTGGTATACCTCTGACCTCCCAGGTACTTCTCTGACCTCCCAGGTACACCTCCGATACTCCCAGGTACACCTCTGACACTCCCAGTTCGCCTCAAACTCGCAGGTACACTCCGACACTCCCAGGTAAACCTCCGATACTCCTAGGTACATCAGCCTCCTAGGTACACCTCTGACACTCCTAGGTATTAATCTGAAACTCCCTGGTACACCTCTGACACTCCCAGGTACACATCAGACATTCCCTGGTACCTCCTGACACCCCAGGTACACCTCTTTCACTCCCTGGTTCTCCCCAACCTCCCAGGTACACCTCAGATACTCCCAGGAACACCTCAGACACTCCCTGGTACACCTCTGACACTCCCTGGTATACCTTTGACACTCAGGTACACCTCTGACACTCCCAGGTACACCTCCGATACTCCCAGGTACACCTCTGACAGTCCCAGGTCACCCTCCGACCTCCAGGTACAACTCCGACACTCCCAGGTAAACCTCCAGTACTCCTAGGTACACCTCTGGCCTCCCAAGGTACCTCTGACCTCCTAGGTATTCCTCTGACCTCCCTGGTACACCTCTGACACTCACAGGTACACCTCAGACACAACCTGGTACCTCTGAGCCTCCCAGGTACACCTCTTTCCTCCGTGGTTCTCCCCTGACACTCCAGTACACCTCAGACACTCCAAGGAACCTCAGACACACCGAGGTACACCTCCTGACACTCCCAGGTACACTTCTCACACTCCTAGGTACACCACTGACACTTCATTCCTCTGTCACTCCCTGATACACCTCTAACACTCCCAGGTACACCGCTGACACTCCCAGGCCTCCGACCTCCCAGGTACACCTCTGACACTCCCAGGTACTCACTGGCCTCCCTGGTACACCCTGACCTCCCAGTACCTCCCTGACACTCCCAGGTACACCTCCTACCTCCCAGTGCACCTCAGACCTCAGGTACACCCCAGACACTCCCAGGTACACCCCAGACTCTCAGGTACTCTTCCCCACACTCCCAGGTACACCTCCGACACTCCCAGGTACACCTCCTGACCTCCCAGGTACACCTCTGACCTCCCAGGTACACTGCCTCCCACAGGTACACCTCTGACACTCCCAAGTACACCTCTGACACTTCCAGGTACTCCACTGACCTCCCTGGTACACCCCTGACACTCCCAGGTACACCTCTGACCTCCCAGGTACACCTCTGACACTCCCAGGTACACCTCAGACACTCCCAGGTACACCCCAGACACTCCCAGGTACACCCAGACACTCTCAGGTGCTCTTCCCACTCGCAGGTACACCTCCCACACTCCCAGGTACACCTCTGACACTCCCAGGTACAACTCTGACACTCCCAGGTACACCTCTGACCTCCCAGGTACTCCATTGACATTCCTGGTACACCTCCTGACACTCCCAGGTACACACTGACAATGCCAGTGACACCTCCGACACTCCCAGGAACACCTCCTGACACTCCCAGGTACCTCTGACTCTCCCAGGACACCTCTGGCCTCCCAGGTATACCTCTGACACTCCCAGGTACACCTCTTGACCTGCCAGGTACTCCTGACATTCCTGGTACACCTCTGACACTCCCAGGTACACGTCCGACACTCCCAGATACACCTCTGACACTCAGGTACAGCTCTGACACTCCCAGGTACACTTCTGACAGCACTCCCAGGTACTCCACTGACCTCCCTGGTACACCCCTGACACTCCCAGGTACACTTCTCACCTCCGAGTACACCACTGACCTTCTAGGTGCTCCTCTGTCACTCCCTGATACACCTCTAACACTCCCAGTGCCATGACCTCCCAGATACACCCCTGACACTGCCAGGTACACCTCAGACACTGCCAGGTGCACCTCAGACACTCCAGGTACAGCTCTGACACTCCCAGGTACTCAGCTGACACTCCGTGGTACACCCTGACACTCCAGGTACATCTCTGACCTCCCAGGTACACCCCAGACACTCCCAGGTACACTTCTCACACTCCTAGGTACACCTCTGACACTTCTAGGTACTCTCTGTCCTCCCTGATACACCTTAACACTCCCAGGTACACCCTGACATTCCCAGGTACACCGCTGACACTGCCAGGTACACCTCAGACAGTCTCAGGTACAGTTCTCACACTCGCAGGTACACCTCCGACACTCCCAGGTACACCTCTGACACTCCTAGGTACACCTCTGACACTTCCAGGTGCACCTCTGACCTCCCAGGTACACCTCCTGACACTCCCAGTTGCTCACTGACATTCCTGGTACCTCTGACACTCCCAGGTACCGCTGAGACTGCCTGGTACACCTCCGACACTCCCAGGAACACCTCCGACACTCCCAGGTACATACTCCACATTCCCAGGTACACCTCCGACATTCCCAGGTACACCTCCTGGCACTCCCAGTACACCTCTGACACTGCAGGGTACACCTTTGACACTCCCAGGTACACCTCTGACACTGCCAGGTACTCCACTGACATTCCCTGGAACACCTCTGACACTCCCAAGTGCACGTCCGACACTCCCAGATACACCTCCTGACACTCCCAGGTACAGCTCTGACCTCCCAGTTACACTTCCTGACACTCCCAGGTACTCCACCTGACACTCCCTGGTACACCCCTGACCTCCCAGGTACACCTCTGACACTCCCAGGTACCTTTTCACCTCCGGTACACCACTGACACTTCTAAGTGCCTCCTCTGTCCTCCCTGATACACCTCTAACACTCCCAGGTACACCGCTGGCACTCCCAGTTACACCGCTGACACTGCGCCAGTACACCTCCAGACACTGCCATGTACACCTCAGACCTCAGGTACAGCTTAACACTCCAAGGTGCACCTCCAGACACTCTCAGTGCACCTTTGACCTCCCAGGCACACCTCTGACACTCCCAGGTACACCTCTGACACTCCCAGGTACTCCGCTGACACTCCGTGGTACACCTGACACTCAGGTACATCTCTGACCTCCCAGGTACACCCCAGACACTCCCAGGTACACTTCTCACTCCTAGGTACACCTCTGACACTTCTAGGTACTCCTCTGTCACTCCCTGATACACCTTTAACACTCCCGTTACAACGCTGACATTCCCAAGTACACCGCTGACGCAGGTACACCTCAGACAGTCTCAGGTACAGTTTTCACACTCGCGGGTACACCTCCGACACTCCCAGGTGCACCTCTGACCTCAAGGTACACCTCTGACCTTCCAGGTACACCTCTGACCTCCCAGGTGCACCTCTGACACTCCCAGGTACTCCACTGACATTCCGTGGTACACCTCTGACACTCAGGTACACCGCTGAAACTGCCAGGTACACCTTCGACACTCCCAGGAACACCTCCGACACTCCCAGGTACACTTCTCACATTCAGGTACCTCCGACATTCCCAGGTACCTCTGACACTCCCAGGTACACCTCTGACACTGCAGGGTACACCTCCGACACTCCAGGTACACCTCTGAGCCTCCCAGGTACACCTATGACACTCCCAGGTATACCTGTGACACTCCAGGTACACCTCTGACACTGCCAGGAACTCCACTGACATTCCCTGGTACACCTGACACTCCAGGTACACGTCGACTCCCAGATACGCCTCTGCCTCAGGTACAGCTGACATCCAGGTACACCTCGACCTCCCAGGTAGCTCCACTGACCTCCTGGTACACTTCTCCACCTCCTAGGTACACCTCTGACACTTCGGTGCTCCTCTGCCACTCCTGATGCACCTCTAACACTCCCAGGTACACCGCTGACACTCCACGTACGCTGACACTGCCAGGTACACCTCAGACACTGCCAGGTACACTCAGACACTGCCAGGTACACCTCAGACACTCCCAGGTACACCTCAGATGCTCCAGGTGCACCTCTGACACTTCAAGTGCACCTCTGACACTCCCAGGCACACCTCTGACCTCCCATTACCTCTGACACTCCCAGGTACTCCACTGACACCCAGGTACACTCTCCACACTCCAGGTACACCTCCGACTCTCCGGTACCTCTGACACTCCCGGTACACCTCTGACACAAAGTACACCTCTGACACTCCAGGTACAACTCTGACACTAACAGGTACACCTCTGACACTCCTAGGCACACCTCTGACACTCGGCACACCTCTGACACTCCCAGGTGCACCTCTGACACTCCAGGTACTCCACTGACATTCCGTGGTACACCTTTGACACTCCAGGTAACGCTGAAACTCCAGGTACCTCCGACACTCCCAGGAACACCTCCGACACCCCAGGTACACCTCCACTCCCAGTTATACCTCCGACCTCCAGGTACACCTCTGACACTCCCAGGTACACCTCTGACACTCCCAGGTACACCTCTGACCTCCCAGGTATACCTCTGACACTCCCAGGTACACCTCGGCACTGCCAGGACTCCACTGACATTCCCTGGTACTCTGACACTCCAGGTACCGCGTCCGACACTCCCAGATACACCTCTGACACTCCCAGGCACCTGACACTCAGGTACACCTCTGACCTCCCAGGTACTCCGCTGACACTCCGTGGTACACTGACACTCCAGGTACATCTGACACTCCCGGTACACAAGACCCTCCAGGTGCCTCCTCACCTCCTAGGTACACCTCCTGACACTTCTAGGTGCTCCTCTGTCCTCCCTGATACACCTCAACACTCCCAGGTGCTCCACTGACACTCCCTGGTACCCCCGGCCTCCCAGGTACACCTCTGACACTCCCAGGTACACCTCTACCTCCCAGGTACACCTCTGACCTCCCAAGTACTCCACTGACATTCCCTGGTACACCTCTGACCTCCCTGGAATACCTCTGACACTCCAGGTACTTCTCTGACACTCCCAGGTACACCTCCGATACTCCGGTACACCTCTGACACTCCAGGTCCGCCTCCGAGCTTCGCAGGTACAACTCGACACTCCCAGGTAACCTCCGATCTCCTAGGTACATCTCTGGGCTCCCAAGGTACACCTCTGACACTCCTGGGTGATTTCTCTGACACTCCTGGTACACCTCTGACACTCCAGGTACACATCAGACATTCCCTGGTACACCTCTGACACTCCAGGTACACCTCTTTCACTCCTGGTTCTCTGGCCTCCAGGTACACATCTCCAGAACACCTCAGACACTCAGGTACACCTCTGACCTCCCAGGTGAACTCTGACACACCAGTTACACCTCTGACACTCCAAGGTACACCTCGACGCTCCTAGGTACACTTCTGACACTCCCAGGTACTCCACTGACATTCCTGTTACACCTCTGACACTCCCTGGTATACCTTTGACACTCAGGTACACCTCTGACACTCCCAGGTACACCTCCGATACTCCCAGGTACACCTCGACACTCAGGTCCGCTGACCTCCCAGGCACCTCGATCTCAAGAACACCTGGACCTCCAGGTACACCTCGATCTCCCAAGAACACCTCAGACACTCCCAGGTACACCTCTGGCTTACCAGGTGAACCTCTGACACACCAGTTACACCTCTGACACTCAGGTACGCCTCAGATACTCCAAGACACCTCAGACACTCACATTACCTCAGATACTCCCAAGAACACCTCAGACACTCAAGTACCCTCACCTCCAATTAGACCTCTGACACACCAGTTACACCTCTGACACTCCAAGGTACACCTCTGGCACTCCTAGGTACCGCTCGGCCTCCCAGGTACTCCACTGACATCCCTGGTACACCTCGGCCTCCTGGGTATGCCTTTGACCTCCGGGTACACCTCTGACACTCCAGATTCCTCCGATCCTCTCAGGTACGCCGACACTCCAGGTCGCTTCGACCTCCCAAGTAAACTTCGATCTCTAGGTACCTCTGGCCTCCAGGAGTACCTCTGACACTCAGGTATTCCTCTGACACTCCTGGTACACCTCTGACACTCCACAGGTACACCTCAGACACAACCTCCAGGTACACCGCTGGCCTCCCAGGTACACCTCTTCCTCCGTGGTTCTCCCTGACCTCCACGTCACCTCAGACACTCCAGGACACCTCAGACCACCGAGTTACCTCTGACACTCAGGTTACCTCCTCACCTCTGGGTACCACTGACACTTCTGGGTACTCTGTCACTCCTGATACACCTCAACACTCCCAGGTACCGCTGACCTCCAGGCACACCTCGACTCCCAGGTACACCTCTGACACTCCCAGGTACTCCACTGACCTCCTGGTTACCTGACCTCCCAGGTACACCTCTGACACTCCCAGGTACACCTCTGACCTCCCAGGTACACCTCAGACACTCAGGTACACCAGACGCAGGTACCTCAGACGCTCATCAGGTACTCTTCCACACTCCGCAGGTACACCTCCGACCTCCAGGTACACCTCTGACACTCCCAGGTACACCTCTGACCTCCAGGTACACCTCTGACACTCACAGGTACACCTCTGGCCTCAAATTACCTCTGACACTTCCAGGTACTCCTGACCTCCCTGGTACACCTGACACTCCCAGGTACACCTCTGACACTCCCAGGTACACCTCTGACACTCCCGGTGCACCTCCAGACACTCCCAGGTACACCAGACACTCCAGGTTACACCCCAGACACTCTCAGGTGCTCTTCCTCCCTAGGGTACCTCTGGGCATCTGATGCCTCTGACACTCCCAGGTACTCCATTGACATTCCCTGGTACACCTCTGCGCTCCCAGGTACACCGCTGACAATGGTGCACCTCAGGCATTTCCAGAACCTCAGGCACTTGACCACCACTTCTCCTCCCGGTACTCTGCCTCCAGGGTTACCCTCAGCCTCCCAGGCACTCTGGCTCTCAAGAACACCTCTGCATCTACCTCTTCTACACACCTCTCATTCTGCAGGTACTCCCCCAACATTCCCTGGTACACCTCTGACCTCCCAGTACACGTCCGCCTCCCAGATACACCTCTCACTCCCAGGTACAGCTCTGGCCTCCCAGTTTCACCTCCCTGGCCTCCACCAAACACTCCTGACACCCCAACCTCCCAGGTACACTTCCATCAGTACACCACTGACACTTCTAGGTACTCTCTGTCACTCCCTGATACACCTGTAACACTCCCAGGTACACATGGCTTTCCCAGTTACATGACACTGCGGTACACCTCAGACACTGCAGGTACCTCAGACACTCAGTGCAGCTAGACACTCCAAGGTGCACCTCAACCAAGTGCTTTGACCTCATTTCTCTGTGCTCCCATTGCATCACTCAGGTGCTCCACTTCCGTGTTTTAACCGCTCCGTTATCTCTCCCATTTTGGTATCCAGAATTACTCTTCTCTCACCTCTGGGTACACCCCTGACATGCAAGTGCTCCTCTGCTCCTGATACCTTGCCTCCCAATTACCTTGTTCCCATTTACCATATTTACACCTCAGACAGTCTCAGGTACAGTTCTCTCACTGTGCCTCAGCACTCTGGGCCTCCTTACCTCTCTGACTTACTCATTTTGCCTCTCTGCCTCACTGTCCTGTGCCTCTGTACTGTTGGTACCTCCCAGGGGCACCTCCGACTTGCTCCCAGGCCTTCCTGCTCCCAGGTACACCTCCATTCCCAGGTACCTCTGATGACTCTGCAGTGCCTGTGCCTCTGGTACTCTGCACTCCCAGGTACCTCTGCACTTCCAGGTGCTCTGGGCAGGTACACCTCTGACACTGCCAGGTGCTTCATTGACATTCTGGTTTAGCCTTTGACCTCAGTACCCGTCCTCCCAGATACGCCTCTGACATCTAGGTACAGCTCTGACCTCCCAGGTACCTCTGACCTCCCAGGCCTCTGACACTCCTAAACCCCAACACAGGTAAATCTCTGACACTCAGGTACACCCCAGACACTCCCAGGTACCTTCTCACACTCTAGGTACACCTCTGACACTAGGTATACTCTGTCACTCTGTTTCTCAGTACACCTCCCAACCTCTGATTTACATGCCAGTACCTCAGACACTGCCAGGTACACCTCCGACACTGCCAGGTACCTCAGACACTCCCACACCTCAGATACTCAGGGTACCGCTGGCACTCCAGTGCACCTCTGACACTCCCGGGTACACCTCTGACACTCCCAGGTACACCTCTCTCACGTACTCCACTGACCTCCCAGGTACACCTCACATCCCAGGCACCTCCGACTCTCCCAGTTTCTGACACTCCCAGGTACACCTCTGACACTCAGTGCACCTCTGACGCTCCCAGGTACACCTCGGACACTCCAGGAGACACCTTAGACACTCCTAGGTACACCTCTCACTCTCAGGTACACCTCACCAGTTATATAGCTTTTCTGTTTCTCTGCCAGGCACACCTCGAACTGCTCCCAGGTACCTCAGACACTCCCTCGACATTCAAACACCTCTGACCTCCCAGGTACACCGCTGACACTGCCAGGTACACCTCTGACACTCCTTATACCTCCGACACTCCCAGGCCTCTGCCTCCCGTACTCACTGACACTCCTGGTACACCTGACACACCCAGGTGCACCCTCTGATCTCCCAGGCACACCTCTGACCTCCCAGGTACACCTCAGACACTCCCAGGTGCACCTCTGACCTCCCAGGTACCCCAGACACTCCCAGGTACGTCTCACACTCCTAGGTACACTGCTGGCCTGTCTCTGTCACTCCTGATGCACCTCTAACACTCCAAGGTGCTCCACTGACATTCCGTGGTACCTCTGACAATCCGGAGTGCCTTTAAACTGTGAGTGCCTCACGGCTCCCAGGAACACCTCCGACACTCCCAGGTACACTTCTCACTCCCAGGAACACCTCCGACCTCCCAGGTGCACTTCTCCCGCCAGTGCCTCCGACCTCCAGTGCCTCTGGCACTGCCAGGTACTCCTGACATTCCCTGGAAACCTCTGCACTCCAGGTGCCGTCCGGACACTCCCAGATACCTCCTGGCCTCCCGTGCAGCTCTGGCCTCCCAGGTACACTTCTGACACTCCCAGGTACTCACTGACACTAACTGGTCCACACCCTGACACTCCCAGGAACACCTCTGACACTCCCAGGTACACTTCTCACACTCCGAGGTACACCACCGACACTTGGTACTCCTCTGTCCTCCTGATACACCTCCAACACCCCAGGTACACCATGACACTCCCAGCTACACCGCTGACACTGCCAGGTACACCTCAGACACTGCCATGTACCTCAGACACTCCCAGGTACAGCTCAGACACTCCAAGGTGCACCTCTGACACTCTCAAGTGCACCTTTGACACTCCCAGGCACACCTCTGACGCTCCCAGGTACCCTCTGACCTCCCAGGTCTCCGCCAGCCTCCGTGGTACACCCCTGACACTCCCAGGTACATCTCTGACACTCTGCAGTTTGAACACTCCCAGTACACTTCTCACACCTCCTGTTACACCTCTGACACTTCTAGAGTACTCCTCTGTCACTCCCTGATACACCTTTGCCTCCCAGGTACACCCCAACATTCCCAGGTACACCGCTGAACCTTGCAGTACACCTCAGACAGTCTCAGGTACAGTTCTCCACACTCGCAGGTACACCTCCCATCTCCAGGTCACCCTCTGACACTCCTTGGTACACCTCTGACACTTCCAGGTACACCTCTGACACTCCCAGGTACACCTCTGACACTCCCAGGTACTCCCATGACATTCCGTGTGCCTCTGACACTCCCAGGTACACCGCTGAAACTGCCAGGTACACCTTCGACACTCCCAGAACACCTCCGACACCCCCAGGTACACTTCTCCCCAGGTACACCTCCGACATTCCCAGGTACACCTCCCGAACACTCCCAGGTACACCTCTGACACTGCAGGGTACACCTCTGACACTCCCAGGTACACCTCTGACACTCCCAGGTACACCTCTGACACTCCCAGTGCCACCTCTGACACTCCCAGGTACACCTCTGACACTGCCAGTACTCACTGACATTCCTGTTGCCACTCCCAGTACGTCCGGCCCCAGATCGCCTCTGACACTCCCAGATACAGCTCTGACCTCCCAGGTATCTGACCTCCCAGGTACTCCACCCCACCTCCCTGGTACCCCAACACTCCGTTGTCTCTGCATTTTGAGCTTAGTACATATCACACTCTGCACACACCTCTGACACTTCTAGGTACTCCTCTGTCACTCCCTGATACCTCTGCTGGTACACCGTGACATGGTACCCGCTGACACTGCCAGGTACACCTCAGACACTGCCAGGTACACCTCAGACACTGCCAGGTTCACCTCAGACCTCCCAGGTACACCTCAGATACTCAGGTGCACCCTGACTCAGTACCTCTCTCACTTTCTGTTGCTTCAGGCCTCTGACACTCCCAGGTACCTTCCACCTCCAGTACCTCGCTCTACACCTCTGGCCTCCAGGTTCTCAGCCTCCCAAGTACACCTCTGATCCCAGGTACATCTGCATCCCAGGCCTCCAGACACTCCTGAGGTACACCTCTCACACTCTCAGGTACCTCTCCACACTCCCAGGTTCTCCTGTGGCACTCCCTGTCCATTTCTCTGAGCCTCCCAGGTACACCTCAGACCTCCCAGGTACCTCAGACACTCCCAGGTACACCTCTGACATTCCCAGGCACACCTCTGATACTCCCAGGTACACTTGACACTGCAAGGTACACCTCTGACCTCCCACCTCCGGCCTCCCAGGTACACCTCTGACACTCCTGGCCTCTTGCTCCTGGTACACCCTGACCTCCCAGGTACACCCCCAGACACTCCCAGGTACACTTCTCCCACACTCCCTAGGTACACCTCTGACCTTCTAGGTGCTCCTCTGTCACTCCTGATACACCTCTACCTCCCAGGTACACCGCTGACCTCCCAGTGCACCTTTGACACTGCCAGGTACACCTCAGACACTGCCAGGTACACCTCGAACACTGCCAGGTACACCTAAGACACTCCCAGGTACACCTTAGATGCTCCAAGGTGCACCTCCTGACACTCCCAAGTGCACCTCTAACACTCCTGAGCACACCTCTGAGGCACTCCAGGTACACCTCTGAGCCTCCAGGTACTCACTGGCCTCCCAGGTACCTTCTCCCTCCCAGGTACCTCCGACTCTCCCAGGTACACCTCTGACCTCCCAGGTACACCTCTGCCTCCAGAGTACACCTCTGACACTCCCAAGTGCCACATCTGACACTCCCAGGTACACCTCAGACACTCCTAGGTACACCTCTCCCTCTCAGGTACCTCTCACACTCCCAGGTTGCTCCACCCCCCTGGTGTTCTCTGCCTCCCAGGTACACCTCAGACACTCCAGGTACCTCAGACACTCCCAGGTACACCTCTGTCATTCCCAGACACACCTCTGACCCTCCCAGGTGCTCCACAGCCTCCCATGCACTACTCCCAGGTACACCTCCGACTCTCCCAGGTACACCTCTGTGCACCTCTCACCTCCCAGGTTCTCCTGTGACACTACTGGTGTTTCTCTGACACTCCCACACCTCAGACACTCCCAGGTACACCTCTGACACTCAAGTACACCTCCGTCACTCCCAGATTTACTCAGACAGGGCTAGGTACACCTCTCACGCTCAGGTACACCTCTCCCTCCCAGGTTGCTCCTGTGGCCTCCCTGGTATTTCTCTGGCCTCAGGTACACCTCAGTCACTCCCAGGTACACCTCAGACACTCCCAGGACACCGTGTTGCCAGGTACACCTCTGACACTCCATGCACCTCCGACTTGCCCAGGTACACCTCAGACACTCCCAGGTACTCCCACTGACACACCCAGGTACACCTCTGACCTCCCAGGTACACCTCAGACACTCCTTATACCTCTCACACTCTCAGGTACACCTCTCACACTCCCAGGTTCTCCTGTGACCTCCCTAGTGTTCTCTGCACCCTCAGGTACCTCAGACACTCCCAGTACCTCAGACACTCCAGGTACAACTCTGAGCATTCCCAGGCACACCTCGGCACTCCCAGTTACACCTTGACATTGCCAGGTACACCTCCTGACACTCCCTGCTACACCTCCGGCCTCCCAGGTACACCTCAGACAGGGCTAGGTACACCTCTCACTCAGGTACACCTCTCCCACTCCCAGGTTCTCCTGCTTGGCCTCCCTGGTATTTCTCTGGCTCTCCAGGTACACCTCAGTCCTCCCAGGTACACCTCAGGCAAGGACATGGCATTGCCAGGTACACCTCTGACACTCCATGTACACCTCCGACTCTCCCAGGTACACCTCAGACACTCCCAGGTACTCACTGACACACCCAGGTACCTTCTCACACTCCCAGGTACCTCCGACTCTCCCAGGTACACCTCTGACACTCCCAGGTACCTCTGACACTCCAGGTACACCTGCATGCTCCCAGGTACACCTCAGACAGGCCTGGGTACACCTCTCACACTCTCAGGCACACCTCTCCCTCCCAGGTTCTCCTGTGACACTCCCTGGTATTCTCCCCAACCTCCCAGGTACCTCAGTGCCTCAGACACTCCGAGAGTACAACATTCCCAGACACCTCTGACACTCCCAGGTCACGTCCGACACTCCCAGATACACCTCCGAGCAGTCCCAGGTAGCTCTGACTTCCAGGCTTCTTACACTCCCAGGTGCTCCACTGACACTCCTGGTACACCCCTACACTCCCAGGTACACCTCTGACATTCCCAGGTACACTTCTCACCTCCGAGGTACACCACTGACACTTCTAGGTACTCTCTGTCACTCCCTGATACGCCTCTACTACTCCCAGGTACACAGCCTCCCAGTTACACCGCTGACACTGCCAGGCACCTCGGACACTGCCATGTGCACCTCAGACACTCAGGTACAGCCCAGACACTCCAGGTGCACCTCTGACACTCTCAAGTGCACCTTGACCTCCCAGGCACACCTCTGACCTCCGGTACACCTCTGACACTCCCAGGTACTCCGCTGACACTCTGTGGTACACCCCTGACACTCCCAAGTACATCTCTCAGACTCCCAGGTACACCCAGACACTCCCAGTGCCTTCTCACACTCCTAGGTACACCTCTGACACTTCTAGGTACTCCTCTGTCACTCTCTGATACACCTTTCCTCCCAGGTACACCATGACATTCCAGTACACCGCTGACACTGCCAGGTACACCTCAGACAGTCTCAGGTGTTGTCACCTTGCAGTACACCTCCGACCTCCCAGGTACACCTCTGACACTCCTAGGTACACCTCTGACACTTCCAGGTACACCTCTGAGCTCCCAGGTACACCTCAGACAGTCTCAGGTACAGTTCTCACACTTGCAGGTACACCTCCGACACTCCCAGGTACACCTCTGACACTCCCAGGTACTCCACTGACATTCCGTGGTACACCTCTGACACTCCCAGGTACACCGCTGAAACTGCCAGGTACACCTTCGACACTCCCAGGAACACCTCCGACACCCCCAGGTACACTTCTCACATTCCCAGTGCCTCCGGCATTCCATTGCCTCCTGACACTCCCAGGCCTCGACTTGCTGCAGGAGTACACCTCTGACACCTCCCAGGTACACCTCTGACCTCCCAGGCCTCCATTTTCCCAGGTATCCTCTGACACTCCCAGGTACACCTCTGACCTGCCAGGTACTCCACTGACATTCCTGGTACACCTTTGACCTCCCAGGTACACGTCGCTCCCAGATCACGCCTCTGACACTCCAGAATACAGCTCTGACAAGCCCAGGTACACCTCTGACACTCCCAGGTACTCACTGACACTCCCTGGTAACCCTTTGGGTACATCTCTGACCTCAGGTTAGACACTCCCAGGTACACCTTCTCCACACTCTGCGTTACACCTCTCAACACTTCTAGGTGCTCCTCTGTCCTCCCTGATACACCTCTAACCTCCCAGGTACACCGCTGACACTGCCAGGTACACACCTGACACTGCCAGGTACACCTCAGACACTGCCAGGTACACCTCAGACACTGCCAGGTACACCTCAGACACTCCCAGGTACACCTCAGATACTCCAGGTGCACCTCTGACACTCCAAGTGCACCTCTGACACTCCCAGGCACACCTCTGGCCTCCCAGGTACACCTCTGACACTTCCAGGCTCCACTGAGCCTCCCAGGTACACTTCTCACCTCCCAGGTACACCTCCGACTCTCCCAGGTACACCTCTGACCTCCCAGGTACACCTCTGACACTCCAGAGTACCTCTGGCTTCTCCCAGGTACACATCTGACACTCCCAGGTACACCTCAGACACTCCTGGGTACACCTCTCACACTCTCAGGTACACCTCTCACCTCCCAGGTTCTCCTGTGACACTCCTGGTATTTCTCCCGACACTCCCAGGTACACCTCAGACACTCCCAGGTACACCTCAGACACTCCCAGGTACACCTCTGACATTCCCAGGCACCTCTGATGCTCCCAGGTACACTGGCGCCAGGTACACCTCTGACCTCCATATACACCTCCAACACTCCAGGTACCTCCCCGGCCTCTCCTGAGGCCTCCACCTGACCTCCCTGGTACACCTGACCTCCCAGGTACACCCCAGACACTCCCAGGTACTACTTCTCACACTCTGGTACCTCTGACACTTCGTGCTCCTCTGTCACTCTGATACACCTCCAGGTACACCGCTTGGCTCCAGGTACACCGCTGACACTGGTACCTCAGACTGCCAGGTACACCTCAGACACTGCCAGGTACACCTGAGACACTCCCAGGTACACCTTAGGCCTCAAGGTGCTCTCCAGCACTCAAGTGCACCTCTGACACTCCAGGCACACCTCTGGCACTCCCAGGTACACCTCTGACCTCCCAGGTACTCACACTCCCGTATGCTTCTCCTCCCAGGTCACCTCCGACTCTCCCAGGTCACCTCCTGGCCTCCCAGGTACACCTCTGCACTCCAGAGTACACCTCTGACACTCCCAAGTACATCTGACCTCCCAGGTACACCTCAGACACTCCTAGGTACACCTCTCACACTCTCAGGTACCTCTCACACTCCCAGGTTCTCCTGTGACCTCCTGGTATTTCTCTGACCTCCCAGGTACACTCAGGCACTCCCAGGTACACCTCAGACACTCCCAGGTACACCTCTGTCATTCCCAGGCACACCTCTGGCCTCCCAGGTACTCCACTGACACTCCCACGTGCCCTTCTCACACTCCCAGGTACACCTCCGACTCTCCCAGGTACACCTCTGACACTCTTGGTACACCTCTCACACTCCCAGGTTCTCCTGTGACACTACCTGGTATTTCTCTGGCACTCCAGGTACACCTCAGGACACTCCCAGGTACACCTCTGACACTCCAGAGTACCTCCGACACTCCCAGGTACACCTCAGACAGGGCTAGGTACACCTCTCACACGCTCAGGTACCTCTCCCTCCCAGGTTCTCCTGTGACACTCCTGGTATTCTCTGACCTCCCAGGTACACTCAGCTCACCCAGGTACACCTCAGACACTCCCAGGGACACCTTCCAGCATTGCCAGGTACACCTCTGACACTCCATGTGCACCTCCGACTCTCAGGTACACCTCAGACACTCCCAGGTACTCACCCAACACACCCAGGTACCTCTGACACTCCCAGGTACCTCCTGACCTCCTAGGTACACCTCTCCCTCTCAGGTACACCTCTCTCACCCTCCCAGTTTCTCCTGTGACCTCCCTGGCATTTTTCTCTGACCTCCCAGGTACCCTCAAGACTCCCAGGTACACCTCAGACACTCCCAGGCACCTCTGCATTCCCAGCACACCTCTGACACTCCAGTTACACCATGACATTGCCAGGTACACCTCTGACACTCATATACACCTCCGACACTCCCAGGTACACTTCTCACCTCCCAGGTACACCTCCGACTCTCCCAGGTACCTCTGACACTCCCAGGTACCTCTGACACTCCAAGTACCTCTGACCTCCCAGGTACACCTCAGACAGGCCTAGGTACACCTCTCACACTCAGGTACCTCTCCTCTCCCACTCCCAGGTTCTCCTGTGACACTCCTGGTATTTCTCTGACCTCCGTACCTCAGGCACTCCGGAGCACCTCAGACACTCCGAGTACACCTCTGACATTCAGGCACACCTCTGACACTCCCAGGTACCCGACCTCCCAGATACACCTCCGAACAGTCCCAGGTACAGCTCGGCCTCCCAGGTACACTTCTGACACTCCCAGGTACTCACTGACACTCCCTGGTACACCCTAACTCCCAGGTACACCTCTGACATTCCCAGGTACACTTCTCACCTCCGGGTACACCACTGACACTTCTAGGTACTCTCTGTCACTCCCTGATGCGCCTCTAACTCTCCCAGGTACACCGCTGACACTCCCAGTTACACCGCTGACACTGCCAGGTACCTCAGACACTCATGCTGCCTCAGACACTCCCAGGTACAGCTCAGACACTCCAAGGTGCACCTCTGACACTCTCAAGTGCACCTTTGACACTCCCAGGCACACCTCTGACACTCCCAGGTACACCTCTGGCCTTCCCAGGTACTCATGACACTCTGTGGTACACCCCTACCTCCCAAGTACATCTCTCGGACTCCCAGGTACACCCCAGACACTCCCAGGTACACTTCTCACACTCCCTGGGTACACCTCTGACACTTCTAGGTACTCCTCTGTCCTCCCTGATACACCCTAACACTCCCAGGTACACCACTGACATTCCCAGGTACACCGCTGACACTCCCAGGCACCTCTGACACTCCCAGGTACACCTCTTACACTCCTGAACTCACTGACACTCCCAGGTACCCCTTCTCACACTCCCAGGTACACCTCCGACTCTCCCAGGTACACCTCTGACACTCCCAGGTACACCTCTGACACTACAAGTACACCTCTGACACTCCCAGGTACATCTGACCTCCCAGGTACACCTCAGACACTCCCTAGGTACACCTCTCACACTCTCAGGTACCACTCTCTCTCCACTCCCAGGTTCTCCTGCTGACACCTCCCTGGTATTTCTCTCTGACCTCCCAGGTACACCTCAGACTTACTCCAGGTACACCTCAGACTCCCAGGTACACCTCTGACATTCCCAGGCTTTCTGACACTCCCAGGTACACCTCTGACACTGCCAGGTACACCTCTGACACTCCATATACACCTCCGACACTCCCAGGTACACCTTCAGCACTCCCAGTGCACCTCAGACACTGCCAGTGCACCTCAGACACTCCCAGGTACACCTCAGACACTCCCAGGTACACCTCAGACACTCCCAGGTACACCTCTGACACTCCCTAGGTCCACCTCTGACACTCCCAGGTACACCTCTGACACTCCCAGGTACACCTCAGCACTCCCAGGTACTCCACCTGACATTCCGTGGTACACCTCTGACACTCCCAGGTACACCGCTGAAACTGCCAGTACACCTTCAGCTCCCAGGACACCTCCGACACTCCCAGTACACTTCTCACATTCCCAGGTACACCTCCGACATTCCCAGTGCCTCCCAACCTCCCAGGTACCTCCTGACACTGCAGGGTACCTCTGACACTCCCAGGCACACCTCTGACCTCCCAGGTACACCCTCTGACACTCCCAGGTATACCTCTGACTTCCGGGTACACCTCTGACACTGCCAGGTACCCCACTGACATTCCCTGGTACCTTTGACACTCCCAGGTACACGTCCGGCACTCCCAGATACGCCTCTGACACTCCCAGGTACAGCTCCTGACCCTCCCGGTACCTCTGACGCTCCCAGGTACTCACTGACAGTTCCTGGTACACCCCTGACACACCCAGGTACATCTCTGACACTCCCAGGTACACCCAAACACTCCCAGTACACTTCTCACACTCCTAGGTACACCTCTGACACTTCTAGGTACTCCTCTGTCACTCCCTGATACCTCTGCTGCTCCCAGGTACACCGCTGACTCCCAGGTACACTGCTGACTGCCAGGTACACAGACACTGCCAGGTACCTCAGACACTGCCAGGTACCTCAGACACTCCCAGGTACACCTCAGATGCTCCAGGTGCACCTCTGATGCTCCAAGTACACCTCTGACACTCCCAGGCACACCTCTGACACTCCCAGGTACACCTCTGACACTCCCTGGTATCACTGACACTCCCAGGTACCTTCTCACCTCCCAGTGCACCTCCATCTCCCAGGTACACCTCCTGACCTCCCAGGTACACCTCGGCTTGCTCAGTACCTCTGACACTCCCAGGTACACCTCTGACACTCCCAGGTACACCTCAGGCACTCCTGGGTACACCTCTCACACTCTCAGGTACCACTCTCCTCCCAGGTTCTCCTGTGACACTCCCTGGTATTTCTCTGACACTCCCAGGTACACCTCAGGCTCTCCCAGGTACCTCCAGACACTCCCAGGTACACCTCTGACATTCCCAGGCACACGTCCGACTCCCAGGTACACCGCCCGACCTGCCAGGTACACCTCCAGACACTGCCAGGTACACCTCCAGACACTGCCAGGTACACCTCCAGACACTCCCAGGTACACCTCCAGATACTCCAAGGTGCACCTCTGACACTCCCAGGTGCACCTCTAACACTCCCAGGCTCTGACACTCCCAGGTACACCTCTGACACTCCTGGTACTCCACCCCAACACTCCAGGTACCTTCTCACACTCCCAGGTACACCTCCGACTCTCCCAGGTACACCTCTGACACTCTGAGTACACCTCTGACACTCCAAGTACACCTCTGACACTCCCAAGTACACATCTGACACTCCCAGGTACACCTCAGACACTCCTAGGTACACCTCCGACACTCCCAGGTACACCCTGACACTCCTAGGTACACCTCTGACACTTCCAGGTACACCTCTGACACTCCCAGGTACCTCTGACTCTCCCAGGTACTCCACTGACATTCCGTGGTACACCTCTGACACTCCCAGGTACCTGCTGAAACTGCCAGGTACACCTTCGACACTCCAGGAACACCTCCGACACTCCCAGGTACACTTCTCCATTCCCAGGTACACCTCCGACATTCCCAGGTACACCTCTGACTCCCAGGTACACCTCTGACACTCCCAGGTACACCTCTGACACTCCCAGGTACACCTCTGACACTCCCAGGTACCCATTGACATTCCCTGGTACACCTTTGACACTCCCAGGTACACGTCCGCACTCCCAGATACGCCACTGACGCTCCCAGGTACTCCACTGCACTCCCTGGTACACCGACACATCCCAGGTACATCTCGGCTCTCCCAGGTACACCCCAGACACTCCCGGGTACTTCTCCCACACTCTAGGTACCTCTGACACTTCTAGGTACCCCTCTGTCACTCCCTGATACCTCCTAACACTCCCAGGTACCTTCCGACACTCCCAGGTACACTGCTCCGACACTGCCTGAGTACACCCCAGACACTGCCAGGTACACCTCGGACACTGCCAGGTACCTCAGACACTCCCAGCTACACCTCAGATACTCCAAGGTGCACCTCTGATACTCCCAAGTACACCTCTGACACTCCCAGGCACACTCTGACACTCCCAGGTACACCTCTTACACTCCTGGAACTCCACTGACACTCCCAGGTACACTTCTCCCACCTCCCAGGTACACCTCCGACTCTCCCAGGTACACCTCTGACCTCCCAGGTACCTCTGACACTCCAAGTACACCTCCCAACACTCCCAGGCACACATCCCACTTCTCAGGTACACCTCAGACACTCCTAGGTACACCTCTCACACTCTCAGGTACCACTCTCACACTCCCAGTTCTCCTGTGACACTCCCTAATTTCTCTGACCTCCCAGGTACACCTCAGACACTCCCAGGTACCTCAGACACTCCCAGGTCACCTCTGACATTCCCAGGCACACCTCTGACACTCCCAGGTACCATGACACTGCCAGGTACACCTCTGACCTCATCTGCACCTCCGCTCCCAGGTACACCTCTGATGCTGCCAGGTGCACCTCAGACACTGCCAGGTACACCTCAGGCACTGCCAGGTACCTCTCAGACACTCCCAGGTACCTCAGATACTCAAGGTGCCTCTGACACTCAAGTGCCTCTAACACTCCAGGCACCTCTGACTTCTCCAGGTACACCTCTGACACTCCCAGGTACTCCACTGAAACTCCCAGGTACACTTCTCACACTCCCAGTACACCTCCGCTCTCCCAGGTACACCTCTGACACTCCCAGGTACACCTCTGACACTCCAGAGTACACCTCTGACACTCCCAGGTACACATCTGACCCTCCCAGGTACACCTCAGACACTCTAGGTACACCTCTCCACACTCTCAGGTACACCTCTCATACTCCCAGGTTCTCCTGTGACACTCCCTGGTATTTCTCTGACACTCCCAGGTACACCTCAGACACTCCCAGGTACACCTCAACACTCCCAGGTACACCTCTGACATTCCCAGGCACCTCTGACACTCCCAGGTACACCGCTGACACTGCCAGGTACACCTCTGACACTCCATATACACCTCCGACACTCCCAGGCACCTCTGACACCTCCCAGGTACACCATGACACTCCCAGGTACACCTCTGACCTCCCAGTGTACACCTCGGCCTCCCAGGTACACCTCTGACCTCCCAGGTACTCCACCTGCTGCTCCCAGGTGCACCTTCTCCCACCTCCCAGGTACCTCCGACTCTCCCAGGTACACCTCTGACACTCTGGGTACACCTCTCACACTCCCAGGTTCTCCTGTGACACTCCTGGTATTTCTCCTGTGCTCCCAGGTACACCTCTGACATTCCCAGGTACACTTCTCACACTCCAGGTACACCACTGACACTTCTAGGTACTCCTCTGTCCTCCTGATACCTCTTTCTCAGGTACCGCCCAACACTCCCAGTTACACCGCTCGACACTGCCAGGTACACCTCGGACACTGCCATCTACCACACCTCAGACACTCCCAGGCACACCTCACACACTCCCAGGTACACCTCTGACACTCCCAGGTACTCCTTGACACTCCGTGGTACACCCCTGACACTCCCAGGTACATCTCTCCAGCCTCCCAGGTACACCCCAGACACTCCAGGTACATCTCTGACCTCCCAGGTACACCCCAGACACTCCCACGTGCACTTCTCACACTCCTAGGTACACCTCTGACACTTCTAGGTACTCCTCTGTCACTCCTGATACACCTTTAACACTCCCAGGTACACCGCTGACATTCCCAGGTACACCGCTGACACTGCCAGGTACACCTCAAACAGTCTCAGGTACAGTTCTCACACTCGCAGGTACCTCCGACACTCCCAGGTACACCTCTGACACTCCTAGGTACACCTCTGACACTTCCAGGTACACCTCTGACACTCCCAGGTACACCTCTGACACTCCCAGGTACTCACTGACATTCCGTGGTACACCTCTGACACTCCCAGGTACACCGCTGAAACTGCCAGGTACACCTTCGACACTCCCAGGAACACCTCCGACACTCCCAGGTACACTTCTCACATTCCCAGGTACACCTCCGACATTCCCAGGTACACCTCTGAGCCTCCCAGGTACACCTCTGACACTGCAGGGTGCACCTCTGACACTCCCAGGTACACCTCTGACCTCCCAGGTACACCTCTGACCTCCCAGGTATACCTCTGACACTCCCAGGTACACCTCTGACACTGCCAGTGCCCCACTGACATTCCCTGGTACACCTTTGACACTCCCAGGTACACGTCCGGCACTCCCAGATACGCCTCTGACACTCCCAGGTACAGCTCTGACCACTCCCAGGTACACCTCTGACGCTCCCAGGTACTCCCACTGACACTCCCTGGTACACCCCTGACACACCGGGTACATCTCTGACACTCCCAGGTACACCCCAGACACTCCCAGGTACACTTCTCACACTCCTAGGTACACCTCTGACACTTCTAGGTTGCTCCTCTGTCACTCCTGATACCTCTAACTCTCCCAGGTACCTTTGACACTCCCAGGTACACTGCCTGACACTGCCAGGTACACCTCAGACACTGCCAGGTACACCTCAGACACTGCCAGGTACACCTCAGACACTCCCAGGTACACCTCCAGATACTCCAAGGTGCACCTCTGATACTCCAGTACACCTCTGACACTCCCAGGCACACCTCTGACACTCCCAGGTACACCTCTGACACTCCTGGTACTCACTGACACTCCCAGGTACACTTCTCACCTCCCAGGTACACCTCCGACTCTCCCAGGTACACCTCTGACATTTCAAGTACACCTCTGACACTCCCAGGTACACATCTGACACTCCCAGGTACACCTCAGACACTCCTAGGTACACCTCTCACACCTCTCAGGTACCACTCTCCCACACTCCCAGGTTCTCCTGTGACACTCCTGGTATTTCTCTGACCTCCCAGGTACACCTCAGACACTCCCAGGTACCTCAGACACTCCCAGGTACACCTCTGACATTCCCAGGCACCTCTGAACCTCCCAGGTACACCGCTTGACACTGCCAGGTACACCTCTGACACTCCATATACACCTCCCGTGCTCCCAGGTACACCGCCTGACACTGCCAGGTACCTCCAGACACTGCCACACCTCGAACACTGCCAGGTTCCTCAAGACACTCCCAGGTACCTCAGATACTCCAGGTGCCTCTGACCTCCCAAGTGCACCTCTAACCTCCCAGGCACACCTCTCACCTCCCAGGTACATCTCTGGCCTCCCAGGCCTCACTGACACTCCCAGGTGCTCTCACACTCCCAGGTGCACCTCCGACTCTCCCAGGTACACCTCTGACACTCCCAGGTACACCTCTGACACTCCAGGTACACCTCTGACCTCCAAGTACACATCTGACACTCCCAGGTACACCTCAGACCTCCTAGGTACACCTCTCACACTCTCAGGTACACCTCTCACCTCCGGGTTCTCCTGTGACACTCCCTGGTATTTCTCTGACTTGCTCGGTACACCTCCAGACCTCCCAGGTACACCTCAGACACTCCCAGGTACACCTCTGACATTCCAAGGCACCTCGACACTCCCAGGTACACCGCCTGACACTGCCAGGTACACGACACTCCATATACACCTCCCGACACTCCCAGGCACACCTCTGACACTCCCAGGTACACCGCTGACACTGCCAGGTACACCTCCTGACACTCCATATGCCTCTGACCTCCCAGGTACACCTCTGACCTCCCAGGTACTCACTAACACTCCCAGGTACACTTCTCACACCTCCCAGGTACACCTCCGACTCTCCCAGGTACACCTCTGACGCTCTTGGGTACACCTCTCCCACCTCCCAGGTTCTCCTGTGACACTCCCTGGTATTTCTCTGACCTCCCAGGTACACCTCTGACACTCCCAGGTACACTTCTCACCTTCCAGGTACACCACTGACACTTCTAGGTACACCTCTGTCCTCCCTAATACACCTCTAACACTCCCAGGTACACCTGACACTCCGATTACCATGACACTGCCAGGTACACCTCGAACTCTGCCATGTACACCTCCAGAGCACTCCCAGGTACAGCTCAGACACTCAGGTGCACCTCTGACACTCTCAAGTGCACCTTTGACACTCCCAGGCACACCTCTGACACTCCCAGTTACACCTCTGACACTCCCAGGTACTCACTTGACTCTCCGTGGTACACCCCTGACCTCCCAGGTACATCTGGCCTCCCAGGTACCCCAGACACTCCCAGGTACATCTCTGACACTCCCAGGTACCCCAGACACTCCCACGTTACACTTCTCACACTCCTACATTTCCTCTGACACTTCTAGGTACTCCTCCGTCACTCCCTGATACACCTCTAACTCCCAGGTACACCGCCAGCATTCCAGGGCCTCCGACACTCCCAGGTACACTCTGACACTCCCAGGTGCACCTCTGACCTCCTGGTGCCCCCTGACCTCCCAGGTTCACCTCTGACACTCCCAGGTACACCTCTGACACTCCCAGGTACACCTCTGACACTCCGGTACACCTCTGACACTCCCAGGTACTGAACTTCTCTCAGGTACCTTCCCACACTCCCAGGTACCTCTGACTCCCAGGTACTCCCAGGTACCTCGGCCTCCCAGGTACACCTCAGCCTCCCAGGGTTCTCTGACCTCCCAAGTGCCTCTGACACTCCCAGGTACCTTCTGACATTCCAGCTGTTTCTCTGACACTTCTGACATGCCAGGTGCCTCTGGCTTCTCCCAGGTACACCTCCGGCCTCCCAGGTACACCTCTCCACCTCCCAGGTACCTCTGACCTCCCAGGTGCCTCTGACCTCCCAGGACACCTCTGACCTCCCAGGTGCCTCTGACACTCCCAGGTACACTCTGACACTGCACTCACTGACATTCCTGGTACACCTCTGACCTCCCAGGTACGTCCTCCCAGATACACCTCCCAGCCTCCCGGTACAGCTCTGGCTCCCACAGGTACTTCTGTGCTCCCAGGTACTCCCCAACACTCCTGGTACACCTGGCCTCCCACACCTCCGCAACCTCCCAGGTACACTTCTCCTCCTGGGTACACCTCTGACACTTCTAGGCCTCCTGTCATGATACACCTCTAACACTCCCAGGTACACCATGACCTCTCCCAGGTACACCTGCTCAGACCTGCCAGGTACACCTCAGACACTCCCAGGGTACAGCTCAGACACTCCCAGGTGCACCTCTGACACTCCCAAGTGCTGACACTCTGAGCACACCTCTGACACTCCCAGGTACACCTCTGACACTCCAGGTGCTCCACCTGACCTCCATGGTACCTGGCTTCCAGGTACATCTCTGACTCCCAGGCACACCTCCAACACTCCCAGGTACTTCTCACACTCTAGGTACACCTCTGACACTTCTAGGTACTCCTCTGTCACTCCTGATACACCTTTAACACTCCCAGTTTGCATTCATAACCACACCTCAACACTGCCAGGTACACCTCTGACAGTCTCCAGGCACCTCTGACCTCCCAGGTTCACCTCTCAGCCTCCCAGGCACCTCATTTTGACCTCTGACTTGCTCAAGGTACACCTCGACCTCCCAGGTGCCACTTCTGGCCTCCCAGGTGCTCCTGACATTCCTGGTGCCTGACACTCCCTGGTATGCCTCCGAAACTCCCAGGTGCACCTCTGACATAGTGCACTCGTGCTCCCAGGTACCTCTGACCTCCCAGGTCCGCCTCCACAACCTCCCAGGTACTCCGACCAGGTAAACCTCGTATAGGCCACTCGGCTTACTCCCAGGCCTCTGGTACTCTGACACTCCCTGGTACTCACCTCTGACATTCCGTGGTGCACCTCTGACACTCACTGCCTTGACTGCCAGGTACACCTCTGACTCTCCCACATGCCTCTGGCACTCCCAGGTACGCCCCAGGCCTTGACTCGCTCGGTTGCCACCCCAACCTCCCAGGTACATCCTCCAGGCTCCTTGGTACTGGTCCTGGCTTGCTCCAGGTACACTCTGACACTCCCAGACCTCGACACTCCCAGGTACCTCTGGCCTCCAGGTACACCTCTTTCCCCTCCCAGGCTCCCGTCTCCTGGGTACTTCCAGGCTCCCAGGTACACCTCAGCACTCCCAGGTATTCCTCAGCACTCCGGTACCTCTGACACTCACATGCCTCTGACACTTTGTTTCCCGGGCTCCCTCTCCCATCACCTCAGGCTCAATACCTCCTCTTGTTTCTCCCGCACCTCTGGTTCACTCCCAGGTCCTCTGCATGATACCTCTAGGAACACCATGTCCTCCTGGTGCTACACTCCCAGGTACTCGGCACTCCCAGGTACACTTTGACCTCCAGGTCACCTCCCAGCCTCCCAGGTACACCTCTGGCCTCCCAGGTACCTCAGCCTCCCGGACACCTCTCACTCTCCTTACGCCTCCCCTCCCGTTCTCCTGTACACTCCTAGTGTTTCTCTGACACTCCCAGGTACCTCAGATACTCCAAGTACTCTGTTTCCAGGTACCTCCTCCAAACACCTCTACCTCCCAGGTACACCTCTGACACTCAGGCCTTCTCAGAAACTCTCCGTTACACTCTGGCCTCCCGTGCACCTCCTCACACTCAGGTACCTCTCCCCTCCCAGATTTCTCCTGTGGCCTCCTGGTATTTCTCTGGCCTTCCAGGTACACCTCCAGACTCTCCCAGGTACACCTCAGGCACTCCCAGGTACACCTCTGACATTGGCTACACCTCTGACACTCCCAGGTACACCTTTGACACTCCCAGGTACACCTCAGACACTCCGCCTCCTCCGACACTCCCAGGTACCTCTGACACTCCCAGGTACACTTCTCTCCTCTTAGGTACACCACCCAACACTTCTGGGTACTCTGTCACTCCTGATACCACCTCTCCCAGGTACACCCTCAGCTCCTCCTAGGCCTCCGGCACTCCCAGGTACACCTCCCAGCTTGCTCCCAGGTACACCACACTCCAAGTACCTCTGACCTCCCAGGTACACCTCTCGACACTCCCAGGTACACCTCAGACACTCCTGGGTACACCTCTCACACTCTCTCCTCTCTCCCAGGTTCTCCTGGTGTTCTCTGACCTCCCAGGTACACCTCCAGATACTCCCAGGTGCACCTCTGACACTCCCAAAGTGCACCTCTGACACTCCCAGGCACACCTCGGCACTCCAGTGCCTCCCCAGCCCTGGGTACTCACCCTG
This sequence comes from Homarus americanus, assembly GCF_018991925.1. NCBI lineage: Eukaryota > Metazoa > Arthropoda > Malacostraca > Decapoda > Nephropidae > Homarus > Homarus americanus. The sequence continues at coordinate 36,234 of NW_024738226.1, forward strand.
ACACTCCCAGGTACACTTCTCACCTCCCAGGTACACCTCCGACTCTCCCAGGTACACCTCTGGCCTCCCAGGTACACCTCTCTCACACTCTCAGGTACACCTCTCACCTCCCAGGTTCTCCTGTGACACTCCTGGTATTCTCTGACACTTCCAGGTACACCAGACTGCTCCCAGGTACACCTCAGGCACTCCCAGGTACACCTCTGACATTCCCAGGCACCTCTGACACTCCCAGGTACACATGACCTGCTGGGTACACCTCTGACCTCCATATACACCTCCGACACTCCCAGGTACCTCTGACCTCCCAGGTACTCCTGACCTCCTAGTACACCAAACTCCAGGGTACACCTCAGACTCTGGTACACCCCAGACCTCCTCTCAGGTACACTTCTCACACTCGCAGGTACACCTCCGACACTCCCAGGTACCTCTGACACTCCCAGGTACACCTCAGACACTCCCAGGTACACCTCCCAGCACTCCAGGTACACCTCTGGCCTCCCAGGTACACCTCTCAGCCACCCAGGTACCTCTGACACTCCAAGGTACACCTCTGACACTCCCAGGTACACTTCTGACACTCCCAGGTACTCCACTGACATTCCTGGTACCTCTGACACTCTGGTACTGCCTCTGGCTCCCGTGCCTCAGCCTCCCACACCTCCCCTCCCAGGTACACCTCTGGCCTCCCAGGTCCCGCCTCCGACACTCCCAGGTACAACTCCGGCCTCCCAGGTAAACCTCCGATACTCCTGGGTTCACCCTGACATCCCGGTGACACCTCTGACCTCCCTGGGCCACTCTGACACTCCTGGTCACCTCTGGCACTCCCAGGTACACCTCAGACACTGCCAGGTACACCTCAGACACCAGGTACACTCAGACACTCCCAGGTACTCCACCGACATTCCGTGGTACCTCTGACCTCCCAGGTACACCGCTGAAACTGCCAGGTACACCTTCGACACTCCCAGGAACACCTCCGACCTCCCAGGTACACTTCTCACACTCCCAGGTACACCTCCGACATTCCCAGGTACACCTCTGACACTCCCAGGTACACCTCTGACACTGCAGGGTACACCTCCGACACTCCCAGGTACACCCCGACCTCCCAGATACGCCTCTGAGCCTCCAGGTACAGCTCTGGCACTCCCAGGTACCTCTGACTTCAGGTACTCCACTGACACTCCCTGGTACCCCAACAGCCTCCCAGGTACACTTCTCACACTCCCTAGGTACCTCTGACACTTCTAGGTACTCCTCTGTCACTCCTGATACACCTCCTAACACTCCCAGGTACACCGCCGACACTCCCAGGTACACCGCTGACACTGCCAGGTACAAGACACTGCCAGGTACTCAGGCACTGCCAGGTACACCTCAGACACTCCGTGCACCTCGAATACTCCAAGGTGCACCTCTGACCTCCCAGTTGCACCTCTCTGACACTCCGGCACACCTCTGACACTCCCAGGTGCTCAACCTCCCAGGTACTCCACTGACACTCCCAGGTACACTTCTCACACTCCCAGGTACCTCCGACTCTCCCAGGTACACCTCTGACACTCCCAGGTACACCTTTGACACTCCAGAGTGCCTCTGACACTCCCAGGTACACCTCTGACCTCCCAGGTACACCTCAGACACTCCTAGGTACATCTCTCTCACACTCTCATGTACACCTCTCTCACCTCCCAGGTTCTCCTGTGCCCTCCCTGGTATTTCTCCTGACACTCCCAGGTACCTCAGATACTCAAGGTGCATCCTCAGCACTCCCAAGTGCCTCTGACACTCCCAGGCACACCTCTGACACTCCCAGGTGCACCTCTGACACTCCCAGGTACTCCACTGACACTCCCAGGTACACTTCTCACACTCCCAGGTACACCTCCGACTCTCCCAGGTACACCTCTGACACTCCCAGGTACACCTCTCACACTCTCAGGTACACCTCTCACACTCCCAGGTTCTCCTGTGACACTCCCTGGTATTTCTCTGACACTTCCAGGTACACCTCAGACACTCCCAGGTACACCTCAGGCACTCCCAGGTACCTCTGACATTCCCAGGCACACCTCTGACCTCCCAGGTACACCGCCCAGCACTGCCAGGTACACCTCTGACCTCCTATGCACACCTCCGACACTCCCAGGTACACCTCTGACACTCCCAGGTGCTCACCACAGCACTCCCTAGTACACCAGTGAAACTCAGGGGTACACCTCAGACACTCCAGGTACACCCAGACCTCTCCAGGTACACTTCCACACTCGCAGGTACACCTCCGACACTCTCAGGTACACCTCTGACACTCCCAGGTACACCTCAGACACTCCCAGGTACACCTCTGACACTCCCAGGTACCTCTGGCCTCCCAGGTACACCTCTGACACACCCAGGTACACCTCTGACACTCCAAGGTACACCTCTGCACCTCCCAGGTACACTTCTGCACTCCCAGTGCTCACTGACATTCCCTGGTGCACCTCTGACACTCCCTGGTATGCCTCTGACACTCCCAGGTACACCTCGGCCTCCCAGGTACACCTCCGATACTCCCAGGTACACCTCCTGACCTCCCAGGGTCCTCCGACACTCCCAGGTACAACTCCGACACTCCCAGGTAAACCTCCCGATACTCCTGGGTACACCTCTGCACTCCCAGGTACACCTCCCAGCCTCCCAGGTATTCCTCTGACACTCCCGGGTACACCTCTGGCACTCTGGTACACCTCAGACACTGCCAGGTACACCTCCAGACACTGGCAGGTACCTCCAGACACTCCCGGTACTCCCACTGACATTCCGTGGTACACCTCTGACACTCCCAGGTACACCGCTGAAACTGCCAGGTACACCTTCGACCTCCCAGGAACACCTCCGACACTCCCAGGTACCACTTCTCACACTCCAGGTACACCTCCGACATTCCCAGGTACACCTCTGACACTCCCAGGTACACCTCTGACACTGCAGGGTGCACACCTCCGACACTCCCAGGTACACCCCTGACACTCCCAGATGCCTCTGACACTCCCGGGTACCTCTGACACTCCCAGGTACACCTCTCTGACACTTCCAGGTACTCCCACTGCCTCCCCTGGTACACCCCAGACACTCCCAGGTACACTTCTCCCACACACTCTAGGTACACCTCTCTTCTAGGTACTCCTCTGTCCTCCCTGATACACCTCTAACACTCCCAGGTACACCGCTGACACTCCCAGGTACACCGCTGACACTGCCAGGTACACCTCAAACACTGCCAGGTACACCTCAGGCACTGCCAGGTACACCTCAGACACTCCCAGGTACACCTCCAGATACTCCAAGGTGCACCTCTGACACTCCAAGTGCACCTCTGACACTCCCAGGCACACCTCTGACACTCCCAGGTGCACCCTCTGACGCCTCCCAGGTACTCCACCAGCCTCCCAGGTACCTTCTCACACTCCCAGGTACACCTCCATTCCCAGGTACACCTCTGACCTCCCAGGTACACCTTTGACACTCAGAGTACCTCCTGACACTCCCAGGTACACCTCCCAGCCTCCCAGGTACACCTCAGACACTCCTAGGTACACCTCTCACACTCTCATGTACACCTCTCACACCTCCCAGGTTCTCTTGTGCGCCACTCCTGGTATTTCTCTGACACTCCCAGGTACCTGAATGCTCCAGGTGCACCTCTGCAGCCTCCAAGTGCCTCTGACCTCCCAGGCACACCTCTGAGCACTCCCAGGTGCACCTCTGACCTCCCAGGTGCTCCACTGACACTCCCAGGTACCTTCTCACACTCCCAGGTACACCTCCGACTCTCCAGGTACACCTCTGACCTCCCAGGTACACCTCTCACACTCTCAGGTACCCTCTCCCACCTCCCAGGTTCTCCTGTGACACTCCCTGGTATTTCTCTGACACTTCAGGTACCTCAGACTCTCAGGTACACCTCGACACTGCCAGTACCTCTGACATTCCCAGGCACATCCCTGACACTCCCAGGTACACCGCCCAGCACTGCCAGGTACCTCTGACACTCCAAATACACCTCCGACACTCCCAGGCACCTCTGACACTCCCAGGTGCTCACCCGGCCTCCCTGGTACACAGTGAAACTCCAGGGTACACCTCGGACACTCCCAGGTACACCCCAGACACTCTCAGGTACCTTCTCACACTCATGGTGCACCTCCGACACTCCCAGGTACACCTCTAGCCTCCCAGGTACACCTCAGACACTCCCAGGTACACCTCTCTGACATCCCAGGTACACCTCTGACACTCCCAGGTACACCTCTCCAGCCCCAGGTACACCTCTGACACTCCAGGTACCTCTGACCTCCCAGGTACCTTCTGACACTCCCAGGTACTCACCAGCATTCCTGGTACACCTCTGACACTCCCTGGTATGCCTCTGAAACTCCCAGGTACACCTCTGACACTCCCAGGTACCTCCCACAGGTACCTCTGACACTCCCAGGTCCGCCTCCGACCTCCCAGGTACAACTCCGACACTCCCAGGTAAACCTCCGGTCTCCTGGGTACACCTCTGACCTCCCAGGTACACCTCTGAGCACTCCCTGGGTATTCCTCTGCCTCCCTGGTACACCTCACCTCAGACACACCTGGTACACCTTTGACACTGCCAGGTACCTCTTCACTCCGTGGTTCTCCCCTGGCCTCCCAGGTGCACCTCAGACCTCCCAGAAACACCTCAGACACTCCCAGGTACACCTCTGACACTCCCAGGTACACTTCTCACACTCCTGAGTAAGCTCCTGACACTTCCTGAGTACTCTCTGTCATTCCTGATACACCTCTAACACTCCAGGTACACCGCAACATTCCCAGAGTACCTCGACCTCCCAGGTACAAATCTGACTCCCAGGTACTCACTGGCTCCCCATTTTAAGCACTCCCACACCTCTGACACTCCCAGAACACCTCTGACCTTACTCCCAGGTACACCTCAGACATTGCCAGGTACACCCAGACACTCTCAGGTACACTTCCCACACTCGCATTTTTACCTCAAAACTCCCAGGTACACCTCTGACACTCCCCAGGTACACCTCCTGGCACTCCAGGTACACCTCTGACACACTCACAGGTACCTCCCGGCCTCCCAAGTACACCTCTGACACTCCCAGGTACTCTACTGACATTCCATTGGTACACCTCCTGACCTCCCAGGTACACCCGCTGACAGTGTGGTGCACCTCCGACCTCCCAGGAACACCTCCGACTTGCTCCCAGGTACCTTCACACACTCCCAGGTACCTCCGACACTCCAGAGCCTCTGACACTCAAGAGACACCTCTGTCTCCAGGTATACCTCTGACACTCCCAGGTACACCTCTGGCTTTGCGTTACTCCCCCAACATTCCCTGGTACACCTCTGACTTGCTCCCAGGTACACGTCCGACTGCTCCAGACCACACCTCCCAGCACTCCAGGTACAGCTCCTGACCTCCCAGGTACACTTCACAGCCTCCCAGGTGCTCACTGACACTCCCTGGTACCTGACACTCCCAGGTACACCTCCCAGCCTCCCAGGTGCACTTCTCACACTCCGGGGTGCACCACTGACACTTCTGGAGTGCTCTCATCACTTCCTGATGCACCTCCTGCTTGCTCCAGGTGCCAACGCTCCCAGTTACCTTTGACACTGTGGGTACACCTCCAGACACTGCCAGGTACACCTCGAACACTCCCAGGTACAGCTGAGAGACACTCAAGGTGCACCTCTGACACTCAAGTGCACCTTGACCCCACTCCAGGCACACCTCCCAGCCTCCCAGGTACACCTCCCCGACGACACTCCCAGGTACTCCCACTGACCTCCGTGGTACACCCTGACACTCCCAGGTACATCTGACACTCCCATGGTGCACCTCAGACACTCCCAGGTACACTTTTCACACTCCTAGGTACACCTCTGACACTTCTAGGTGCTCCTCTGTCACTCTGAGTACACCTTTAACCTCCCGTTACCTTCGACATTCCCCATGTGCACCCCCTGACACTGCCAGGTGCACCTCAGACAGTCTCAGGTACACCTCTGACTTACTCAGGTACACCTCCCAGCACTCCCAGGTACACACCTCAGCCTGCCCAGGTGCACCTCTGACACTCCAAGGTACCTCCCAGCACTCCCAGAGTACCTTCAGCACTCCCAGGTTTCCACTGACATTCCCTGGTGCCACCTCTCAGCCTCCTGGTATACCTCCTGAAACTCTCCCAGGTACGTTCTCCTGACACTCTGAGTGCACCTCCGATGCTCCAGGTACACCTCCTGGCCTCCCAGGTCCGCCTCCTACCTCCCAGGTACAACTCGAGACACTCCCAGGTAAACCTCCCGATACTCCTGGGTACACCTCTGTTTGCTCCCGTTACACCTCTGACACTCCTGAGCCCATTCCTCTGACACTCCCTGGTACACCTCCTGGCACTCCACAGGTACCTCAGACACCCTGGGCACACCTTGACACTGCCAGGTACACCTCTTTACTCAGTAGTTCTCCCCTAACCTCCAGGTACACCTCAGAACACTCCCAGGAACACCTCCAATTGCTCCCAGGTACACCTCTGACACTCCCAGGCACACTTCTCACACTCCCTAGGTACACCACTGACACTTCTAGGTACTCCTCTGTCACTCCTCATACACCTCTAACACTCCCAGGTGCACACTGACATTCCCAGGTACACCTCCGCCTCCCAGGCCTCGTCTGACACTCCCAGGTACTCACCCCAAGCACTCCTGGGCACCCTGACACTCCCAGGTACACCTCTGACACTCCCAGGGTGCCTCCTGACACTCCCAGGTGCACCTCAGACACTCCCAGGTGCACCCCAGACACTGCCAGGTGCACCCCAGACACTCTCAGGTGCAGCACCCCACACTCCGGGTGCACCTCCGAAACTCCCAGGTGCACCTCTGGCCTCCCAGGTACACCTCTGACACTCCCAGGTACACCTCTGACACTCCTGGGTACACCTCTGACACTCCCAAGTACACCTCTCCTGACCTCCCAGGTACTCTACTGACATTCCGTGGTACACCTCTGACACTCCCAGGTACACCGCTGACAATGCCAAGTACACCTCCGACACTCCCAGGAACACCTCCGACACTCCCAGGTACCTTCTCACACTCCCAGGTACACCTCCGACCTCCCAGGTACACCTCTGGCCTCCCAGGGACACCTCCCAAGCACTCCAGGTATGCCTCTGACACTCCCAGGTGCCTCTGTTGCTGCCAGGTACTCCACTGGCATTCCCTGGTACACCTCCCCTGACACTCCCAGGTACCCGTCCGACCTGCTCAGATACACCTCTGACACTCCCAGGTGCAGCTCTGACACTCCCAGGCCACCTTCTGACCTCCCAGGTGCTCCACTGACACTCCCTGGTACACCTAACCCACTCCCAGAGTACACCTCCTGACCCCACTCCCAGGTACACTTCTCACACTCCAACCTCCCGGTACACCTTCAGCCCACTCCCAGTTACACCGCCTGACACTGCCAGGTACACCTCAGACACTCCCAGGTACACATCTGACACTCCCAGGTCTCCACTGACACTCCGTTGTACACCCCAACACTCCCAGGTACATCTCCCAACCTCCCAGGTAAAGACACTCCCAGGTACACTTCTCACACTCCAGGGTACACCTCTGGCTTGCTCTGCAGTACACCTCAGACACTCCTAGGTACACCTCTCACACTCTCAGGTACACCTCTCACCTCCCTTTCTCCTGTGACACTCCTGGTATTTCTCTGACACTCCCAGGTACCTCAGACACTCCCAGGTAAACCTCTGACACTACAGGTACACCTCTGACACTCCAGGTACACCTCTGACCTCCCAAGTACACCTCTGACACTCCCAGGTGCTCCACTGACATTCCGTGGTACACCTCCTGACCTCCCAGGTACAACTGACATGCCAGGTACACCTCTGACACTCCACGTACACCTCAGACACTCCCAGGTACACCTCTGACACTCCAGGTACACCTCTGACACTCCCAGGACACCTCCTGACACTCCAAAGGTATACCTCTGAGCCTCCCAGGTACACTTCCAACCTCCCAGTACTCCCCCTGACATTCCCTGGTACACCTCTGACACTCCTGGTATGCCTCTGACAGTCCCAGGTACACCTCTGACACTCCCAGGTACACCTCCGATCTCCCAGGTACCTCCTCAGCTCCCAGGTCCGCCTCCGGCACTCCCAGGTACAACTCCGACACTCCCGGGTAAACCTCCCGTGCTCCTGGGTACACCACTTGCTCCCAGGTACACCTCTGACACTCCTATGTATTCCTCTGACCTCCCTGGTACACCTCTGACACTCAAGTTTCAGACACCCTGGTACACACCTCTGACACCCAGGTACACCTCTTTCACTCCGTGGTTCTCCTTGACACTCCAGGTACCTCCAGACACTGGAACACCTCAGACACTCCCAGGTACACCTCCGACACTCCCAGCCACTTCTCACACTCTTAGGTACAACTGACACTTCTGGGTGCTCCTCTGTCCTCCCTGATACCTCTTTGCTCCCAGGTACACCGCTGAACTCCTAGGTAAACCTCCGACACTCCCAGGTACACCTCTGACACTCCCAGGTACTCCACTGCACCTCCTGGTACACCTGACTTCCAGGTTCCCCTACACTCCCAGGTACCTCTCTAACTCCCAGGTACCTCAGACACTCCCAGGTACACCCCAGACACTCCCAGGCACACAGACACTCTCAGGTACACTTCTCACACACTCATAGTACCTCCGACCTCCCAGGTACACCTCTGACCTCCCAGGTACACCTCTGACACTCCCAGGTACCTCTGACACTCTGGGTACCCTCTGACACTCCCAAGTACACCTCCGGCCTCCCAGGTGCTCCACTGACATTCCGTGGTACACCTCTGACACTCCCAAGTACACCGCCGACAATGCCAGGTGCCTCCGACACTCAGGAACACCTCTGCCTCCCAGGTACCCTTCTCACCTCCCAGGTACACCTCCCGTCACTCCAGGTACACCTCACCTCCCAGGTACACCTCTGACACTCCAGGGTACACTCTGACACTCTCAGGTACACCTCCTCCAAGGGACACCTCTGACACTCCCAGGTATGCCTGACACTCCCAGGTACACCTCTGACACTGCCAGGTGCTCACCGGCATTCCTGGTACACCTCTGACACTCCCAGGTACACGTCTGACACTCCCAGATACACCTCTGCTCCCAGGTACAGCTCTGAAACTCCCAGGTACACTTCTGACACTCCCAGGTACACTTCTCACACTCCAGTGCACACCACCGACACTTCTGGGTACTCCTCTGTCACTCCCTGAGACACCTCTAACACTCCCAGGTACCACATGACACTCCCAGTTACACACTTGACACTGCCAGGTACACCTCAGACACTGCCAGGTACACCTCAGACATCCCAGGTACAGCTCAGACACTCCAGGGTGCACCTCTGACACTCCCAAGTGCACCTTTGACACTCCCAGGCACACCTCTGACACTCCCAGGTACACCTCTGACACTTCCAGGTACTCCTGACACTCGTGGTACACCCCTGACACTCCCAGGTACAAATCTGCCTCCCAGGTACACCCCAGACACTCCTAGGTACACTTCTCACCTCCTAGGTACACCTCTGACACTTCTGGTGCTCCTCTGTCACTCCCTGATACACCTTTAACACTGCCAGGTACACCTCTGACATTCCCAGGCACACCGCTGGCACTGCCAGGTACACCTCAGACACTCCCTAGGTACACCTCTGACACTCCCAGATACACCTCTTACACTCCCAGGTACACCTCTGACTCCCAGGTACTCCACTGACATTCCGTGGTCACCTCTGACACTCCCAGGTACACCTCTGACACCCCCAGGTACACCTCAGACACTCCCTAGGTACACCTCTCACACTCTCAGGTACACCTCTCACCTCCCAGGTTCTCCTGTGACACTCCCTGGTATTTCTCTGGCACTCCCAGGTACACCTCATCCACTCCCAGGTACCTCAGACACTCCCAGGTACACCTCTGACATTCCCAGGCACCTCTGACACTGCCAGGTACACCTCAGACACTCCCAGATACAGCTCAGACACTCCGAGGTGCACCTCTGACCTCCCAAGTGCGCCTTTGACACTCCCAGGCACAGCTGACACTGCCAGGTACACCTCTGACACTCCTATGCACCTCCGACACTCCCAGGTACACCTCTGCACTCCCAGTTCTCCACTGACACTCCTAGTACACCAGTGACCTCCCAGGTACACCTCTGACACTCCCATGTACACCTCTGACCTCCCAGGTACCTCCGATATAGGCCTCCTCCCAGGTGCCTCCGACACTCCCAGGTACAACTCCGCCTCCCCAGGTAAACCTCCGATACTCCTGGGTACACCTCTGACTCTCCCAGGTACACCTCTGACACTCCTAGGTATTCCTCTGACACTCCCTGGTACACCTCTGGCACTCTGGGTACACCTCAGACACCCCACACCTTTGACACTCCCAGGTACACCTCTTTCACTCCGTGGTTCTCCTGACACTCCCAGGTACACCTCAGACACTCCCAGGAACACCTCAGACACTCCCAGGTACACCTCTACACCTCCTAGGTACACTTCTCCACTCCTAGGTACACCACTGCACTTCTAGGTGCTCTCTGTCACTCTTGATACACCTCTAACCTCCCAGGTACACGCTGACATTCCCAGGTACCTCCGACACTCCCAGGTACACCTCTGACCTCCCAGGTCTCCTGACACTCTGGTTGACACTCCCAGGTACACCTCTCTGACTCCCAGTGCCTCTGACACTCCCAGGTACCTCAGACCCAGGTACACCCCAGACACTGCCAGGTACACCCCAGACACTCTCAGGTACACTTCCACTCATGGTGCCTCCGAAACTCCCAGGTACACCTCTGACACTCCCAGGTACCTCTGACACTCCCAGGTACACCTCAGACACTCACAGGTACCTCTGACACTCCCAAGTACACCTCTGACCTCCCAGGTACTCTACTGACATTCCGTGGTACACATCTGACACTCCCGTACACCGCCCAGCAATGCCAGGTACACCTCCGACACTCCCAGGAACACCTCCGACACTCCCAGGTACACTTCTCACACTCCCAGGTACACCTCCGACCTCCCAGGTACCTCTGACCTCCCAGGGACACCTCTGACCTCCCAGGTATACCTCTGACACTCCCAGGTACACCTCTGAGCACTGCCAGGTACTCCACTGACATTCCTGGTACACCTCTGACACTCCCAGGTACGTCCGACACTCCCAGATACACCTCTGACCTCCCAGGTACAGCTCTGACCTCCCAGGTACACTTCTGACACTCCCTGGGTACTCCACTGACACTCCTGGTACACCCCTGACACTCCCAGGTACACCTCTGACACTCCCAGGTACTCTCTGTCACTTCCTGATACACCTCTGCCTCCCAGGTACACCGCTGACCTCCCAGTTACCCATGACACTGCCAGGTACACCTCAGACACTGCCAGGTACCTCAGACACTCCCAGGTACAGCTCAGACACTCCAGGTGCACCTCTGACCTCCCAAGTGCCTTGACACTTCCAGGCACCTCTGACACTCCCAGGTACCTCCTCTGACACTCCCTGGTACTCCACTGACACTCGTGGTACACCCCTGACACCAGGTACATCTCTGACACTCCCAGGTACACCCAGACACTCCCAGGTACACTTTTCACACTCCTAGGTACACCTCCGACACTTCTAGGTGCTCCTCTGTCACTCCCTGATACACCTTTCTCCCAGGTACCCGCTTGACATTCCCAGTGCACCCCTGACACTGCCAGGTACACCTCAGACAGTCTCAGGTCAGTTCTCACACTCAGGTTTGCTCCCAGGTACACCTCTGACACTCCTAGGTACACCTCTGACCACTCCAGTTACACCTCTGAGCCTCCCAGGTACATCTCTGACACTCCAGGTACTGCACTGACATTCCGTGATACACCTCTGACACTCCCAGTGCACCGCCAAACACCACCAGGTACACCGACACTCCCAGGAACACCTCCGCACTCCCAGGTACCTTCTACACTCCCAGGTACACCTCCGACATTCCCAGGTACACCTCTGACACTCCCAGGAACACCTAGGACACTGCAGGTACACCTCTGACACTCCCAGGTACACCTCTGACCTCCCAGGTACACCTCTGACTCCCAGGTATGCCTCTGACACTGCCAGGTACACCTCTGACACTCCAGGTACTCCACTGACACTCCCTGGTACACCTGACACACAGGTACATCTCTGGCCTCCCAGGTACACCCAGACCTCCCAGGTACCTTCTCACACTCCTAGGTACACCTCTGAGCACTTCTAGGTACTCCTCTGTCACTGCCAGGTACCTCAGACTTCTGGGCCACTCAGACACTGCTACACCTCAGACACTCCCAGGTACACCTCAGATACTCCAAGGTGCCTCTGACCTCCCAGGACACCTCCCAGGCACTCTCCAAAGGTACACACCTCTGACACTCCCAGGTACCCTTCTGACACTCCCAGGTACTCCTGACATTCCCTGGTACACCTCTGACACTCCACACCTCTGACAGTCCCAGGTACAACTCCTGACACTCCCTCCGATACTCCAGGTACACCTCTGACACTCCCATGTAAACCTCCGTCTCCAGGTACAACTCCGACACTCCCATGTAAACCTCCGATACTCCTGGGTCACCTCTGACACTCCAGGTACACCTCTGACACTCCTAGGTATTCCTCTGACCTCCCTGGTACACCTCTGACACTCAGGGTACACCTCAGACACACCCTGGTACACCTCTCAACACCAGGTACACCTCTTTCACTCCCGTGGTTCTCCCCTGACCTCCCAGGTACACCTCAGACACTCCAAGACACCTCAGACACTCCCAGGTACACCTCCGGCCTCCCAGTGCCACTTCTCCTCTTAGGTTCACCAGCACTTCTAGGTACTCTCTGTCACTCCCTCATACCTCTAACACTCTCCCAGGTACCTGCCAGCACTCCCAGGTACACCTCCGACACTCCCAGGTACACCTCTGACCTCCCAGGTACTCCACCTGACACTCCTGGTACACCCCTGACACTCCCAGGTACACCTCTGACACTCCGGTACACCTCCTACCTCCAGGTACACCCCAGACACTCCCAGGTACACCCAGACACTCTCAGGTACACTTCCCACCTCGCAGGTACCTCCGACTCTCCCAGGTACCACCTCTGAGCCTCCCAGTGCCTCTGACCTCCCAGGTACCTCTGACACTCACAGGCCTCTGACCTCCCAAGTACACCTCCTACACTCCAGGTACTCCACTGACATTCCGTGGTACACCTCTGCACTCCCAGGTACACCGCTGACAATGCCAGGTACACCTCGACCTCCCAGGCACCTCTGACACTCCCAGGTACCCTTCTCCTCCAAGGTACACCTCCGACACTCCCAGGTACACCTCGGCCTCCCAGGTACACTCCTGACCTCCAGGGTACCAACACTCTCAGGTACCTCTCACCTCCCAGGGACACCTCTGACACTCCCAGGTATACCTCTGACCTCCTGGTACACCTCTGACACTGCCAGGTACTCACTGACATTCCTGGTTCACCTCTGACACTCCCAGGTTCACGTCCGGCCTCCCAGATACACCTCTGACACTCCCAGGTGCAGCTGAAACTCCCAGGTACACTTCTGACACTCCCAGGTACACTTCTCACCTCCGAGGTACACCACTGACACTTCTAGGTACTCCTCTGTCACTCCTGAGACACTCTAACACTCCCAGGTAAACCGCTGACACTCCAGTTACCGCTGACACTGCCAGGTACACTCAGACACTGCCAGGTACACCTCCAGACTCCCAGGCACAGCTCAGACACTCCAAGGTGCACCTCCTGACCTCCCAAGTGCACCTTGACACTCCCAGGCACACCTCTGACACTCCCAGGTACACCTCTGACACTCCAGGGTACACTTCTCACACTCCCGAGGTACACCACTGACACTTCTAGGTACTCTCTGTCCTGATACCTCTGCTCTGGTACACCCTTGACACTCCCAGTTACACCGCTGACACTGCCAGGTACACCTCAGACACTGCCAGGTACACCTCAGACACTCCCAGGTACAGCTCAGACACTCAGGTGCACCTCTGCACTCCCAGGTCACCTTTGACACTCAGGCACACCTCTGACACTCTCAGGTACCTCGACACTCCAGGTACTCCACTGACACTCCGTGGTACACCCTGACACTCCCAGGTACATCTCCACTCCCAGGTACACCTCAGACACTCCAGGTACACTTTTCACACTCCCTGGGTACACCTCTGACACTTCTGGTACTCCTCTGTCACTCCTGATACACCTTTAACACTCCCAGGTACACCGCGGCATTCCCATGTACCCCCCTGACACTGCCAGTGCACCTCAGACAGTCTCAGGTACACCTCTGTTTCCAGGTACACCTCTGACCTCCCAGGTACACCTCTGACAACCCAGGTACACCTCTGACACTCAAGGTACACCTCTGACACTCCCAGGTACACTTCTGACACTCCCAGGTACTCACTGACATTCCTGGTACACCTCTGACACTCCCTGGTATACCTCTGAAACTCCCAGGTACACCTCTGACACTCCCAGGTACGCCTCCGATACTCCCAGGTACCTCTGCACTCCCGGTCCTCCGACACTCCCAGGCATCTCCGACACTCCCAGGTAAACCTCCGATACTCCTGGTACACCTCTGACCTCCCAGGTACACCTCTGACACTCCCTAGGTATTCTCCTGACACTCCCTGGTACTCCACTGACATTCCGTGGTACACCTCTGACCTCCCAGGCTGCTGCTGACAATGCCAGGTACACCTGACACTCCCACTGCCTGAACCTCCCCAGGTACACCTCCTGACATCCCAGGTACACCTCTGACACTCCCAGGACACCTCTGACACTCCAAGGTATACCTCTGACACTCAGGTACACTTCGACACTCCCAGGTACTCCACTGACCCTGGTACACCTCTGACCTCCCTGGTATACCTCTGACAGTCCCAGTACCTCTGACACTCCCAGGTACACCTCCGATACTCCAGGTACACCTCTGACTCCCAGGTCACCTCCGACACTCAGGTACAACTCCGACACTCTCCCAGGTGGCCTCCGTGCTCTCCTGGGTACACCACTGACTCTCAGGTACACCTCTGACACTCCTAGGCATTCCTCTGACACTCCCTGGTACACCTCTGACACTCCCAGGCACACCTCAGACACACCCTGGTACACCTCTGACACACCCAGGTACCTCTTTCACTCCGTGGTTCTCCCCTTGACCTCCCAGGTACACCTCAGACACTCCCAGGAACACCTCAGACACTCCCAGGTACCTCTGACACTCCCAGTGCTTCTCCTCTTAGGTACACACCACACAGCACTTCTAGGTACTCCTCTGTCACTCCCATGCACCTCTAACCTCCCAGGTACACCGTGACCTCCTAGGTACCTCCGACACTCCCAGGTACCTCTGACCTCCCAGGTACACCTTTGACACTCCAGAGTACACCTCTGACACTCCCAGGTACACCTCTGACACTCCAGGTACCTCAGACACTCCTGAGTACACCTCTCACACTCTCATGTGTCACCTCTCCTCCCAGGTTCTCCTGTGCCTCCCTGGTATTTCTCTGACACTCCAGGTACACCTCAGGCTCTCTAGGTGCACCTCCGCAGCTCCCAAGTGCACCTCTGACACTCCCAGGCACCTCCGAACCTCCCAGTGCCTCCCCGGCCTCCCAGGTATCACTGACCTCCCAGGTGCCTTCTCCCTCCAGGTACACCTCCGACTCTCCCAGGTACACCTCCCAGCCTCCAGGTACCTCTCACTCAGGCACCTCTCACACTCCCAGGTTCTCCTGTGACACTCCCTGGTATTTCTCTGACACTTCCAGGTACATCAGACTCTCCCAGGTACCTCAGGCACTCCCAGGTACACCTCTGACATTCCCCACCTCTGACACTCCCAGGTACACCGCCGCAGCCTTCCAGGTACACCTCTGACACTCCATATACACCTCCGACCTCCCAGGTACCTCTGACACTCCCAGGTACACTTCTCCACTCTTGGTACCACTGACACTTCTGGTACTCCTCTGTCCTCCTGATACACCTCACTCCCAGGTTGCTGACACTCTAGGTAAACCTCCGACTCTCCAGGTACACCTCTGACACTCCCAGGTACACCTTGACACTCAAGTGCACCTCTGACCTCCCAGGTACACCTCTGACCTCCCAGAACACCTCAGACACTCCCAGGTACCTCAGCTTGCTCCCAGGTGCACTTCTCACACTCTTAGGTACACCACTGACACTTCTAGGTACTCTCTGTCACTCCTGATACCTCTAACACTCCAGGTACACCTTCGACACTCCCAAGGACCTCCATGCTCCCAGTGCACTTCTCACACTCCCAGGTACACCTCCGACATTCCCAGTGCACCTCCTGACCTCCAGGTACC